>NW_012267272.1:5547861-5627401 GCF_000151885.1 Dipodomys ordii | reverse complement strand
CCTGAGCTGGGTGACTTTTCCCTGGATGGAGCCGAGTCTGGCAGGTCACTTTGCCGTTAAGTTCTTGTGACCTGCTAAATGACTCGTTTTATTCCAAGGCCTGGGTTGGAGCTGGCAGCTCCTCTGAGCTTTGTCGGTATCCAAGATGGAGATCACCGGTGCTGGGGGGGGAGGGGTGGCCTTCCCTCCTCTGCTACCTGAGAAGGAGTGAGGACGTCAGGCTTCTACTCATGTCGAGTCTTGGATCCTGGGTCATCTCTGGTCTGCACACTGCAGGATGAAGATTTCGCTCCTTGTCGGTTCTTGCTGGTGTTGAGTAGAATCTGCTCGCCCGCTGCGTCTGGCTCCTTCGTCCCAGACTCTCTGTGTGAGCACTCAGTTATGGCCCCGGCTGCGTTCTCTGCCGCGGCGGCGGCTGGCAAGTGCTCAGATGTGTCTTTTTGCCTTGGCTTCCCCTCTCTTGTCTAACTCTCTGTCCTGTGATGGCACACTTGGTGTGATTCTCTGGCTTAGGACTGTTCACTGGAACTCTAAAACTGCTTTCTATGCGAGAGCTTGTTCAGATTCCAGCTTCTCCTCCGCCATCTTCCAGAGCTGCAGTTTCTTATTCAAAATTCTAACTCTTGAGGGATGTTGGCAAGAGGATTGTGAGTTCAAGGCCAGGCAGGACTACATAATGAAACCCTATGTCAAGAAAACAAGGTGTTTGCAGGGTAAAACAACCAAGTTTCCTTCCTGTAACTCTGTGAATGAGAAGAATCAGGAGAGCAAAAGGGACACTCTTGTCCAGGAACAGAAAGAGAGGAAACACATAGAGAATGATAGGACATCTAGAAAATATGGAGAACTAGAAAGACAATTTAGAGAAAAGAAGGCAACAGTCTTCAACTCCAAACTTAGCTCCCTAAGGCCAGGAGAACCAGAAGCCACCACTGTAAGCTAAGCAAGGCAACCCTGTTGACGACAGAACAGCAGTCTTATCGGGGAGGAAGACTTCGGAGTTCTCACGAATTATAAATTCAGTGTGGGAAAGTAGAATGGCTCCTCCTGAGCAGCAAGCTAGTGCTTGAGGGCAAATCGAGCCATAGACAGCACTGTCTTGAGAGGAAAAGGTTAATTGACACTGAGTTACTCTGAGGATCCAAAAATAAGGAATAGTCCTGCGTTTGGAGACATTCTGCCATAGTAACTTGATGAGAGGCAGCCAGACCAAGAGAGATAATCAAAGTAAGGAAAAAGAATAAGACATAGACTCATCAAGAGCCTAAGGTAGCAAGGAGCTTCATCTGAGGGGCACACACATGCAGATAGACAGAGAGACAGACAGACACACAAACACACACACAAAATGTTGCTTTATCTAGACTAAAAACAACAACAATAACAAACATTTTGGCCATTAAAGGGACAGATAGGCCCAGATGCAATAATAGTTGTTGACTTCAGTACCCAACTCATCAATAATACAGACAACAAAAATAGACAAAGAAACTCTGGAATTAAACCTTACCATAGAACAAATAGACTTAACAAACATCTACAGACTATTTCATTGAACATCTTCAAAATACACATTGTTCTCAATAGCCAAAGGAATTTTCTCCAAAACAGATCACTTTTCATTCAGACCATAATGCAAGTCTAAAAGACCACAAAAATAATCTTAGTATTTGGTAAAAAGTTGAAAATCTTTATATCTTATCAGATCTTCCTGGGACAGAAATAGAAATGAACAGCATGAGAAACTACACTAAGCATACATATACATAGAACTTGAACAATATATGTGTTAATGGTCAGTGCTTAAGTGAAGATGTCAGGGGCAAGTTAAAACATTTTTAGAAGCAAGCAAAAATGAAAACATCGTGAGGTGCTGGTGTCTCATGCTTATAACACTCACTACTCAAGAGGCTGATCTGAAAATTGTGATTTGGAGCTATTCTGAGCAGACAAATCTGAGGGACTCTTGTCTTCAAATAAGTAGTGAGAAGCCAAAAGTAGAGGTTAGCTTAAGTGGTAGAGTGCTAAAAAAAAAAAAAAAAAAAAAGCCGAGTAAGAGCACAAGGCTCTGAGTTCAAGCCTCAGTAATGGCAAGGAAAAGAGAAGACAAACATAGCAGAACCTTTGGGATACAGTCTGTAGTTACGAGAACCTACAGTTAAAAAAAAATCAGAGGGGCTGGGAAGGTGGCTCAGTGGTAGAGTGCTTGCCTTGCATGCCTGAGGCCCTGGGTTCGATTCCTCAGCACCACATAAGCAAAAAGAAAAAAGCTGGAAGTGGTGCTGTGGCTCAAGTGGTAGCGCACTAGCCTTGAGCTGAAGAGCTGAGGGACAGCGCCCAGGCCCAGAGTTCAGGCCCCACGACCAGAACCCCCCCCCCAAAAAAAAACCAGAGAGCTCAAATAAATAACATAATGGCAATCCTTAAGATACTAGGAAACAAAAAGAAACAAAAGAAGAACCTTAAATTAGAAAAAGGAAAGATATAATAATGACCAGGACAGAAATTAATGAAATATAGACTACAAGAACACTGCAAAGGGGAAATGATGCTGTAGCTCAAGTGGTAGAGTGCTAGCCTTGAGCTGAAATGCTGAGGGACAGCTCTCAGGCCCAGTTCATGCCCCACCACTGACAAAAAAAAAAAGATCAGTGCAAAGGATCAATGAAACAAAGAGTTTATTCTTTTAAAAGATAAGATCAACAAACCCTTTACCAAACTAAAAGAAATGGAGAGAAGATCCAAGTCAATAAAATCAGAGATTTATTATAACAATATTTTGTATTGAAACCATCAGCCAGAATAAAGTTTTTTTGTTTTTAAAGTTTTATTTAAGTTATTTTGTCATGGTGATGGAAAATATAACATAAATATAGATTGATAATCCTTAATAAAATGTTTGCAACCTGAATTCAGCAATACATTAAACACCATATATCATGGTAAAGTTATTTCAAAGATGCAAGGATGGTTCAATGTACACAAATGAATAATTATAATAAGCACATAAACCCAATCAAATACAAAAAAAAATCACATGGTCTTCCCAATAGATGAGAAAAAAATTGACAAAAATTCATAATTTCCATGAAGAAACTAAGGGCAGAATAATTATGCCTGATCATAATAGAGGCTATACATAACAGACTTGTAGCCAGCACCATAATGAATTGAAAATTCTGTATTGTTTCCTCTACAATCAGGGAAGACATAAGGGTGCCCACTCTATTCTTTTATTGAATATTGTGCGAGAATTCTTAGCCATAGAAATAATCAAGACAAAGAAATAAGGGAGATAAAAGAGAACAAATGTAATTATCCCTATTTTTCAATTATATAATCCTACACTTAAAAGGCCCTAAAGGCTCACCATCAAACTCTTCAATCTGATAAACACTTTCAGCAAAGTAGTAGGATATAAAATCAACATATAAAAAACAATTGTTTTTTCTAATTGCAAGCAACATACACCGAGAAAGAAATCCTACAAATAATCATATTCACAGTAGTCTCATAATTACAACAAACCTAAAATTAACCTGCCAAAGAAGTAAAAGACCTTTATAACTATACAAATTATGAAGCACAAAATTATAAAGCACAAAAGGAAGAAATTGAAGAAGACACTAGAAGGCAGAACAAGTCCATGATACAGCAGAATTAATATTGTAAAAATTAGTATATTGCCAAAAGTGACCTACAGAAATCAGTACAATCTTCATCAAAATTCCAATGACATTCTTCACAGAATAAGGAGGAAAAAAATCCAAAAATTCATATGGAAGCATTCAAAGCCTAAAATAGCTTTGAAAAAAAATCCTGAAAAAAATTACCAATTCTGGAAGTATCACAATGCTTGCTTTCAAATTATACTATAGAGCCATAGTAACAATTATAAGCCATTATGTCCTGAACTACTCAGCCCAGTTTCCTTCCCCAAGGACTTGCCTTGAATTAACAAACACCAGGACTTTCTCCATTTGACACACTGCAATGACAACACACACACACACACACACACACACACACACACACACACATGGAATCTTTCCTTTTTTGTACGTAGAAAAAAACTCTCACAAGAATTTTTGCCTGTACATATATCCTCATTTTTGAAAACCAGAAATGTAGTAATAGTTGGTTTCTTTTCCACATAGCTCCCATAAACTGATTTTAGCAAAAATGGTTGGGTAGTATGTAATATATCTTACATTATTCAATTTATACATGATTGCTGTTGATGTTTGTGGTCTGAGAACACATTCTCCATATAATATTGACATTTGTGGTAGTTTCTGCCAGATGAATTATATCTCTTACTGTATTCACAGAATTTTTGTTTGTTCTTCTGAATTCTAGTATTGTTCCAGATGAATAATTTATATTATGCTTTTAAAGAGTAACACACTGACATTTTATATAATATGTATTTTGCAGCATTAATAATTATTGTTATAGTTTTAAATCCCATTTTAATTTTAAAGGCCTAACATTATTATTGAAATGCATTTAATTTTATCTGTTTACTAAAAGCCTGTAATAAATATTGCCAGTCCTGGTACTAGTTCCAATTGTTGGGTGGATTTTTTTTTCCACTGACAAAATTTTTGATGATATACAGATTTCAGAATAGAAAGGACTAGTAAGTATTATTATTTTTTTGTTATTGGGAAGAATTTGTGTGTAATGGTCCAAAAAAACCCCACAACCCTTCTCCTATAATTTCATGTGGGTAATTGTCAACTACAGTTTCCTTTGTTCAAATTAATATATATTAATACCCACAGAACATATATTGGGTGTAATAGAATATTTATTTTTTGCATGTGCTCCAGTTTCTCAGTTATTCATCAGTTATTTTTGACATAGCGGTAAAAGCTGAATTCATATTCTGTCTAATGCGTGACAAATCAAAGCTGGATTCTATTGAAACCAGTAACAGACCACTAATTTATTTGATGATCCAAATATTTATGTTTCCTTTTCTGCTTTATTATGATGACAATGGAAAACAATTCCCTCTGACTTGGTGAACTTACTTAGCAGCTTAAGATTTCCTCTCTGAATCTGAACCATTTTAAAACAATGGGTTTAGAGAAAATATTATGTCACAGTGGAGAAACCTGGTGAGCACTTCCAGCATGCAGTCAGTCCAAGGTAACAGCTCAGTGAGGAGACATGTCAATATCATGTGCCTCCTGAGTGCTAAGAAAAGCTCAAAGTCACTTGCATGACATTCTTGCCAAAAGTGCACCGTCTAAATTTGTCGTAAAGAGTCCTCGGATAACCTTTTGTGTAATTTTCCTGTACCAGTTCTTTGGCACCTGCTGGGCGGCCAGCAGTTCCCTTCAATTCTGACACCAGCTAATTGTACTCAGTACGCATACAGGGTGAGGAGCTTAGTCCCTCAAGATTGTTCTACTTTGAAGAAGGGCCTTGGTGCCTGGCCTGACTCTAGCTTGTCCTCTCAGGTTCTGTGTTTGCCTCTTTAACCTTTTCCTCTTGAGTTCCTCCTCTCCCTTCTGAGAGAGAGGAAACCACAGGGCTAATTGATGAACATCTTGAGGACAAGTGGCTGATACTACTCTCAAGCGCCACTAAAGCCTTGCAGGACAGATGACCCCCATGATGAAATCACCCCCATGGGCGTGATTACTCATGATGCTGAGGCTGTGCCCTGGAGCAGGAGGACTAGACTGCCCCTTCCAAGTGTTGACAGCAATCAGTCTCAGAATCAGAACCAAAATCACTACCAGTCAGACCACTGGTCCAACCAAGATTATTTGCTCTGTCATCCATGCCCACCTCAAATTCTACATTCCCTTTTCTATAGAACTCTAAAGCTCTTGTTAGTCCCTTGAGTCACTTTGATTTGTTTTTCCCAACCTGGCCATATTGATTAAATCACCTTTCCCTCACCTACACTCCGATTGTTCTATGGGGATGGTGGCTGCATGTAATGTGTGGAGACTGCTGGAGCTAGGCTTTTGTTCTAAAGTGCTGGTAACAATGTCAGACACGTCCTATGATTCTTTGGTGTCACCAAGGAACCTGTATTTCTGCTTCCTAAACATATTGGTGAGCCCTTCGCTTTGGTTTAATAATTCTCTGTAGTGACTCATCAAGCTCATGGAAGTGTTATGCTTAGGATCCTAGTCATCTTGTAAAGGATATAGCTTAAGAATGACTAAATGGAAGAAATGCCTGGAGCAAGGAATTGGGACAGCGTGGGCTCTGGGCTTGAATGCTTTCTGTTGTGTACCACTGCCTTAAGCACTAACCCAAAATGTTCCCCAAGATCATTGTTCAAAGCGTGTGTGTGTGTGTGTGTGTGTGTGTGTGTGTGTGTGGTATCATTGGCCATGGATGACTGGACCCTATCTCCATCTTCACTCCCCAATTAAGGGGTTGGAAGATGGGCTGAAGGTTCTCACCCTCAAATCAAATGGTTGTTCTCTTCTTCCCTCCCTTCCTTTTCCCTCTCTTCCCTTCTCTCCCTCTCTTCCCCTTTCCCCTCCCCCTCCCCCCTCTTCCTCCTTCTCCTTTTTCCTCTTCCTCCTCCTTCCTCCTCTTCCTTCCTCCTCTTCTTCCTCTTCCTTCTCTTCCTCCTCTTCCTCTTCCTACTCCCCCCCCCTCCTTCTTTTCTGGCAACTAGCTCCCATCCTGAAGCCTTAAGATTAACCTCATTAGCATAACAAAAACATTCTCATCACTCAACAATTTCCAAGTATTTAAGGAGCTCAAGCAGCTTCTATTATACCACAACCCCAATTTTAGGGTATTCACAATATAACTGACCAGTGTTCTTCAAAACTGTTGGTCATGAAAACCAAATGGATAGAACATAAAATCTAAAAGCCCCCACACTGTCCTAGATTGGAAGAAACTAAGAAGACATGAGCAACACAATCAATGTAGGATTTTGGATTGCATTCTGGCCTAGAAAAAGAGCATCTGAATATGTTCTTTAGTTAATAGTATTAAAGTGTTCTTGTTGCTTTTGTCTTATTTATTTATTTTCTTGATTTATTTTTTTGCAATGCAGGTGATCAAACCTGGGCCTGGCATGTAATGCTAAGCAGGCAATGTATTGCTGGATTTTCTGGTTTTGAACATTGTGTGATGGTTATCTAAAAGGTATAATTAGGGGAAAACTGAGTGAAGTGTATACAGAAAAAAAAGTATAACAGATTTTACAACTTTTTGTAAACCTGTTATCATTTAATAATGAAAACATAGAAGTAGTATATATGCCACACTCTAAATTTTTATCCAATTTATTTTTATATGTATGACATTCCTATAATAAATAACAAGTGTGTTTTAAAACAGTGGGTAATTGCTTTGCAATCCCTGATTTATGTCTATGTAGTTCCACTTTATGGGTATCTTGGTGGCATTTGACTATAACTAATATGTATTGTCCTATGTCATAATGAAAGGACTTGGCAAAAGTCAGCCTCACTTTTTGAATATAATAAATAGCTGAGGATATGAACTATTATTAGAAATTTCAAGTTAGCCAACACCCTAATGCCTAAAAGATATTTTGTTTTAAATATAATACACTATAATAAGCACATTGGTTGACAAGCCATCTTCTTATGGGAAGATAGGGTTTGTTTCTTTGTTTTTAGCTGTTTTCAAATGGTTATATTCCTATTTTAGTATTATTTCTCCTGAAGCAAAATAATCTACATTGAAGCAATTAGATGAGTAGCATTGAATTTTGTTTTTCTTGAACACTCAAAAACACTGATTTTATTAGCAAAAGACATCTTATTCCCATCTGCCCAAAATACTGTCATAATATCCACTTTTAGGATATACAAAATTATAAACAAAAACATGCACAAGAAGAGAACATTAAAATGATGCCTATGATAAGAATGACATTTTCTTACATTTTAAAGTCTTCAGTACTCCTCAACTGGAACTCTACTCTTATGGAGTTACTGAGCAATGGTAAAGAACAGAGTCTTCCTGAAATCTGTGGTCTGAAATCTGTGGTCTAGTTGTTCTAGAGTTCCTTCCAGATGAAGAACTGAAATGTTCTCTCTCTCTCTCTCTTTCTCTCTCTCTCCTGCTCTGTCATTACCAAGGATTGAACCTACAGTTTTGTGCATGCTAGGTGAACATTTACCACTGAGTTGTACACCTAGACCTTATTTGTGCTTCTTCTTTCTCATATTTTATTACTCTCCAAGCCAACTCATCATAAGGTAGGGGTATGCTTGCTATCAGAGGACATTCATGTATGTACACACTTCCTCTCTTGTGTTCTTCCATCCTAAATGTCAGCCTCTGTCATTTGTGTAGCATGTGTTCTTTCAGAAAGGAACACAACATACTTTTCCCTTTAAGATGCTGGCATGTCTGTGTAAAAGACTCAGGATTGCTGAGGGTCATATTGAACTACCCAAAGTAGGATCCTCTTCCTACTTTGGGTGAAAATAAAGAAATCCCACTAGATTTTGCCTGCAAGCCCAAACTATACAAAAAAGACTGCCCTAGCTAATTGAGGCCAATAGGTTGTTCTATGGAAATGAAAAGCTTTAAGTCACCTTTGTGATAACTGAGGCTTTGGACAGACCCAGCTGGACATGACGACAGCCATCTTGGGTTGTTACTGCCACTGGCTCTGAGTAACACTGGCCTGTTTCTCTGCAGTTTCCCAGCATACTATAGATAAGCAAAAACATTATAGTTACGTGTGTAGCTTTACTACCGGATTCTAGTACCATCCGCATCAGAAGTGTGCCTGACATCTTTAATGCTGACTTGAGATAAACCAGCCACATTCCAGCCTAGATGAAAGCCATTTTGTCCTGACCACTTTACAAGCTCCCTTCTGAGTGACTTTGTAGGGATTCTCTGCTCTTACTACCCCTTTGACTATGCTTCTGTCTGTAGATCCCCAATAAAGATCACACTCAGTGTAACCCTAGGTCTGCCTGCCTCTTGTCAGTCTCTTAGTATCTTCTATCTATGGTGGTCCAGTCTTTGACAAGCCTTTCTCAAAACAGACTTCTAGAGGGTTCTACTTTTATGTATTTATAAGTGGATCTTGTTGCAATTAACTCAAATGATTTTTGACATTTTTGTCTGCTGGCTTGCATTATGAACACCAATCCACCAAAGGTCAAAGAAGATATTTCTTGACAATTAACCACTCATTATATCTAATTTTTCTGCCATAGCATAATCGAAATCCTGTTTTCCAAACTATTCTTTTTAATGCTCGAGTCTGCAGTTCTCCTCAAGGGCAAGTTGGACCTTTGAAGGAATCTTCCAGCTTCAGTGGAACACTTGATCATGCATGGTAGACCATTTCAGATGGGATCCATTTGGCTGGGATGCTGACACACACAATCATTAAGGATGCAGGGTTGGGACACAAAAAGCTACGGAGGGCTGGGAAAGTGGTTCAGTGGTAGAGCGCTTGCCTTGCATGCATGAGGCCCTGGGTTCAATTCCTCAGCACCACATAAGCAAAAAGAAAAAAAAGCTGGAAGTGGTGCTGTGGCTCAAGTGGTAGAGCGCTAGCCTTGAGCTAAAGAGCTGAGGGACAGCGCCCAGGCCCAGAGTTTAGGCCCCACGACCGGACCTGCCCCCCCCCCCCGCAAAAAAGCTACTGGACAGAGGCTGGGAAAGTAGCTCAGTGGTAGAGTGCTTGCCTTGAATGCATGAGGCCCTGGGTTCAATTCCTCAGTACCACATAAGCAGAAAAAGCCAGAAGTGGCACTGTGGCTCAAGTGGTAGAGTGCTAGCCTTGAGCTGAGGGACAGTACCCAGGCCCAGAGTTCAGGCCTTACAACCTACCCCCCCCCCCAAAAAAAAAGCTGCTTGACAGCTGGGTATGGTGGCATACACCTGTAGTACCAGCTGTGTGGGAGACCATAGGTAGGAAGATTGTGATCTGAGGTTTACCTGGGAAGAAATATAAGGCTATCTAACTAAAGCAATAAGGCATGGCTCAAGTAGTGAAGTATTTTAGCAAGTGTGAGGCTCTGAGTTCACTACACACACACACACATGCACACCTGCACACATGCACATGCACACACGCATACTCTATTATTAGACAATGTGTGGGACCGAGGTTAATGTGAATGCAGCTGGATATCTGAAGCCTTCTTTCACAATTTTCTTGGAGAGGTTCATGGCAGGGATTTCCTTGACAACTTCTATTGCTGAAGTAGCATTATGTAGCATTATACAGCAATTCAAGTGAGGCCCCTCTTCCTCCCACTCCCTGACCTTACTCTGGATCAAGAGCCCTGTGGTCATGGTCACTCCTCAGGGGACAAGCTTTCTCCTTGCTTGACTGACAGGAAAACAAGAAGAACTTCAGGGAAAAACAAGGCCATCCATGGCCTTGGCTTCCTCCTCCTCGCTGTGGGTGCTATTACCCTGCTCTCATTTGTTCTTCCTCCTGAGGACTCTGAATCAAAGACAGTGGACACATGGCACTAGACAGGTCACTTGACTGCTTTATCACTGTATTTCCTTCTAGGTTAACTGGGGTGACTGACACAATACTGGGATTATTCAAATAGTGTGTGTAGAAACAAATGATGTCAAATTTTCCTATGAAGGAAGGCTCCAGCGGCAGCTCTGTGCCCCATGCCCCCCTCTCCCCTGTGGCCAATAGACCTTGTGCTAGAACAATCTATGGTGACAAGCTCACCAAACATACTGCAGGCAAACAAATCACAGCACCCATCTCTGTCCATGTGTTGTCTGGACCCATGACCATATCAGCCCCAAGTGAGCCCTTCCCGTCACTGCTTAGCCGTGAATACCATTCACTCATGTCCCATGGGTGGGCCCTTTTACCACAGAAGAAGACTAGATCCACAGCTCAGATCCCACCGTTGGGGGGTACGAGCCTGGGTCTTTGTAGTCTCATGTCTCTTGCTGTGAGGAAACACTCCATTCTGCTGCCTATTTCCTACTCTCAGCCACCTTGTATCTGTGTTAGTGTGATCCCTGGTTGGTGCTTCCACCTCAGGGAGGTTCATGTCATAGTTCATTTTATCTGGTGGCACAGCCCAAACACCTAGTTAAACAGTTCCTGTGTAAATATCCTGGTGCAGATGCACAACATTTCCTCAGGGAATAGGTGTCCACACCAGGTCCCGGGTCACTGCTTGAGCCTCTGGTGTTTATGGGAACCTCTCTGTTTATTTACCAGAAGAATGAAGTGCACAGAGCTGATTTGGGTGAGCTCTTGATGCAAGTATGTAGAAAGATAATTGGCATTTCTTTCATTAAAATCAAGAAATCAAAAGAGGAGGAGGATTCAGAACCCTAACCATCTTTACGTATGGTTTCACATGCCTATAGTTAGCTACTGGGGTAAAGGGAAAGCTGATGCAGGAGGATGGTAACAAACCAAATGTCTCCAAATGAAATGTCTCTGAATATCAATTTCCTTATCTCTAAATTCTCGTCCAACTTAAGCAACCTATGACTGAGAGTAAGGAAATGAACAAACATTTCTATTTCCTTCAGCCTTATTCTGAAGGGGTTGACATTTTTCTCTTTTGTAGTTAGAATTTAAACTCATGAGCCAGGAGGCAGCTGTGTGGCCCTTGGATGCGGCCCCAGTTCCTTCTTGAAAGGGCAGCTGAGGAGATTGGCATTCTGTGCACAGCTCTGGAAAAGCAAGGGGCAAGAACAGCGGTCATTCCTGTCTGCAGGTGACAGGACTGGGCAGAGAAGTGGCTCAGAGATTCAGAGGCACACACCACACACTGGCTAACTGCACTGAGTGAGTGTCTTAGTGAAATGGATGGACTGGAGAGGTCCATTCACGGGACACACTGTACATCTAGGAAGGGTAGGTAGACACATTGGATAGCCGTCCATCAGTAGGCAGGCAGATGATCTTCTGCTCTATCCCAGAGCTGCTTCTTAGACAATATTGGTCTCTTAGCAAATTTATTACCTCTCTCAACTTCCCCTTTCCTCTGACTTTCTTTTTTTTGGGGGGGGGTCCAGTCATGGGGCCTGAACTCTGGGCCTGGGCGCTGTCCCTCAGCTCTTCAGCTCAAGGCTAGCACTCTACCACTTGAGCCACAGCACCACTTCCAGCTTTTTTCTTTTTGCTTATGTGGTGCTGAGGAATCGAACTCAGGGCCTCATGCATGCAAGGCAAGCACTCTACCACTGAGTTCACCTTCCCAGCCCCCTCCTCTGACTTGCTTATCACTCCAGAATGACTTTCATTATCCTTTGGTTGTCTCGGTCCTGTTCCCTTCCTACAAAGGTCTGGTGTAGGTAAGAAGATGTAACAATTTTCAACTAAACATCCAAAGGTGGAATTTATTCAAATAGACAACTGTCAGGGTAGGGGGTACACCTGACATGATAAGTAAGACTCTTTATATGCCATATGTTAGTCACACTTTTTTGTTTCAGTTAGAAAATACTTATACAGACAACTTAAAGGAAAACAGATTAAAGCTGGGCACTGGTGGCTCTCACCTGTAATCCTAGCTACTCAGGAGGCTGAGATCTGAGGATCGCAGTTCAAAGCCAGCCCAAGCAGGAAAGTCAGTGAGACTTTATCTCCAATAAAACACTGGAAAACCAGAAGTGACGCTGTGGCTCAAGGGGTAGAGTGCTCACCTTGAACTGAGGAGTGCAGGGACAGCGTCCAGGCCCAGAGTTCAAGCCTCACGACCCACAAAAAAAAAGAAAGAAAGAAAGAAAAAAGAAAAACAGATTTTTTTGTCTCCTGGTTCAGTCTAAGGTCGGCTAGATCCATGGCTTTGGGCCTGCGGTGAGCAGGATCTCATGGCAGGGAGAGCTTGGAGGCTGTCTTTGGTGGAGGAGTCTCTTCATCACATGGCATCCAGGAACCTGAAAAGACACAGAATAAGAAAGAGGTCTAGAGCGAGACACCAACTCCCAGACAGGTCCTCGGTGACTTCTGAAACGTTCCACCACCTCCCAACAATCCCATCAAATTATGAATCCTTTGTCCAATAATGATTCTATCTAACACCTCTCAACGATTGGACCTGCCAGGTGGAGATAAAGCCTTCAATGTATGAGCTTTAGAGGGTTACTTCATACTGAACCCCCTAAAACCACCCCCTTTGTGCACTCACAGAATCTCCCTTTGATTTCACCTCCTAGCCTAATGAGTTGTTCTGCCATGATGGTATAACAAAGCAATGCCAACAGCAATTCTTGTGAACCTTGTTTATTTTGTGATCCTTGCTGATTCTTATTTTTTTTCTTATAAAACCAAGGATATTAGTGACTTTATTTTGGTGTGTAGCTGCTGTGCCTAGAGCAAGGGGGAGAGATTCCTTTTATAGATTTTTCTTTTCAGTGCTAGGGATGGAATCCTTGGGTTTCATGCTCTATCATGCAGGGCTGCTGAGCTATTCCCCTAGACCAAGAATACTTTTGAACTCTAGTTTTCGCTTTAGTTCTTATTATTTACTTATATTTATTGTCTAAAGAAATTCTTCTAAGCAAAATATAAATTGGTGTTAAACTTCAATTATCCCCAAAGTGAAGTTTTGTTAGTTGTTTCAAGGAAGATCTGTTTTGTAGTGTGACATTTAAATGAAAAGAATGCCCAATTAATATTACAGTTATCAGTATATCTCATATGCAGAAATCAATCCCTGGGGACAATCTAAATGCCCCTCTCATATTTTCTTCTTTCTTCTACAGTCTGGTCTCCTCTTCCAGTTGGATCAGGAATTATTAATGTGTTGTTTGCCCTCTCTGTGGGGAGAGCAGGGCTCTGAGCTGCCATTCTTCCCAGTGCCTATGTCTGGATCTGTATTTGCTAATTTTCAGAAGCTGAATCTGAGACAGTCTGGGCATCAGAGAGTTGTGGTATCCTTTACCACCTGCAGTGGTTTGATCAGAAGCTTAATCTATTCACATGAGTAATTTTTATGTCATTTTTTGAAGTTGTAAATCTATGCTTATTAAGTGTGATAGGTTGAGAAAAATGTTATTTTTACTGCTGGTATTAAGCTTCAATTCTAGTCTAAAATATTTGCACAAAGCTCCATGTGAAACACAACTAAGTTGTTCCGCAACAATATTAGTATGAAATTGTTTCTTTCAGGCAAGATTTTTCTTTGGGTGTGATGAGCCTCTATTAATTACCCTTGTTCTATGTTTAGAATGAAAAGGTGGGTGTCATTACCCAAGTGCAGCTGCATTAACAATAACAGCCCGCCTACAATGGAGGGGGAGGATTTGTCTTACACCCCTGTTAAGATCAGAAGGTCCTTGTAAGTATGCTGATCAGACCTTTCTGAACCCTGGAGACGTCTCTGAGAATTAAATATTCTGACACTCTGAAAACATTCCTGAGGTGGGTCAAGCATGACCTAATCATAACACAATGGATTCTCTTCATGACCAGGAGAAAACCCTCCATGCTAAAATGAATGCTGCGTACTGAAAGCCTGGGAAATTCACTACTGGGCATGTATGACTCATGCACGGATGGAAATAGCACCAAGTGCATGCTGGTAAATGCCTGAACTCGCTTTTCATTCATCTTTAGGGATGCTCTGGGAAGTTGTCCCCTGGGATTTTTCTCCCCCCTCTTATTATTTAAAAATCATTAAAAGAGATTTTCTTGGACATTGTGTTTTTCTATTTTTTTTCTCCTGATGTTTTCTTTCTCCACCCCTTCTTTCTCTCCCTTTCCTTTCCTCCTCCTATTTCTCTTTTTCTTATTTCTTCTCAGGAGTTTCCATTTCAGTGAAGATGTAACTTCCTCTGTAATTTAGGATTGCCCTTGTGATGGGAATTGGATTTGAGCCATAAGTGGAGCTTTCTTTCTTTTTGTTTCCTTTCTTTCCTTTTCTTTTCTTTTTTGGTTGGTTGTGGGGCTTGCATTCAGGACCTGGCCACTGTCCCTGAGCTCTTTTGCTCAAGCCTAGCACTCTACTACTTTGAGCCACAGAGACATTTCCAATTTTCTGATGGCTAATTGGAGATAAGAGTCTCACAGATATTTCTGCCTGAGCTGGCTTCAAACCCTGATTCTCAGATCTCAGCCTCATGAGTAGCTAGGATTACAGGCATGAGCCACCAGTGCCCAGCATAAGTGGATCTTTCTAGTCTTGAAAGAATGCAAAGAGTATTACCCTGGAAATTAGAACAATAGTGTTGATTCTGGGTTTTTGCTGAGTGTATGTGTGGAAATCATAACCTGGTTTTCTGATTTTAAACTACACACTGAGCCATACCATTATTTCTTCTGTATTATGATGTCATTTGGATATCAAACCCTGTAAGTGGCTACCAGAGACTTTCTTCTTAGAGGAATTAGGTTAACACAATTGGATATATGATTTTTTTCTGGGACAGCATATTCAGAAGAGATGTCTCCTAAAGCAGTTGCACTATTGAAAATAGCCTAATTTGGCTCCAGAAAGGCAAGCTAATTTAAAGTCTAGAAGTAAAGAGAAGGGAGAAGCATGGCAGAATAAACAGAGTGATTAGCTTGAAGGAGTTGTGGATCTGTGTCTTCCCAGATGACAAGCGGAAGTCTCAACCCCCAATACCTATGAATATGATCTTGTTTTGAAATAGATAATACCTTTGCAGTTGTAATAAGGATAAAATGAGGTCATACCAGACTAGAGTACATCTTAATTTCATGGTTGGTAACCTAGTTAAGAAAAAAAAAAAACAAAGGGAAATTTGGACATAGAGGTATACAGGAGACGGCACACAATAACTGAAGTGAAGTGTCTACAAGCCACTAAATGCCACACAAGGAGTATCATCAGCTAGAAAGAGGTGACAAGTTCTTCCCTAGAGCCTGTATGGAGAAAATGGCCCTGCTGATGCCTTGGTTAAGGCTTGCATTCTCTAGGGTTAGGAAACAATGAATTTATGCTATTTGTAGCTGAAGCTCTAGGAGACTGATACAGACAACTAGAAGTAAATTACATTAAGCTTCAGGGTTACATAGAGAAATTCAGAAGTATGCAACAATTAGGCTTTACGATATATGTGTTTACTTCTTTTCTGTTTCTTCACTGTCTTGTGTTTTTCAATATGACAAGAAGAAAATAATAGATGTGTGTGTGTGTGTGTGTGTGTGTGTGTGTGTGTTTTGCCAGTCCTTGGGCTTGAACTCAGGGCCTCGATGCTGTCCCTGAGCTTTTTGGCTCAAGGCTAATGCTCTACTACTTAAGCCATAGCTCCACTTCTGGCTTTTTGGTGGCTTATTAGGTAGAAGTATCTCATGGATTTTCCTGCCTTCTATCTGCTTTACCTTCTATTTCCACTTGCAGATAAGGCCATTTTAAGTTTATGTAACTATTGGTAATAATACTTACTTTCACAGTTTAAAATAACTGCACTAATGCTCTTCCTCCACTATTATTGAAAAGGAGGCTTTAACCCTTATAGCCCTTCTGCTGACTTCTTTCCTTGATCCCTATTGATAATAGTTTCCAAACTTTCAGAAGTACTGATCTTCTCTCCATTTACTCACACACATATGCACACATGCACACACATACACATACACACTGAGGAGCAAAAGTAACACAAAGTAAATAAGGCAAAGGGTAAGAAAAGGCACCTTAGATTAAAAAGGAAAACCTTATTCATAGGCAGATGAATGCAAAGTAAAATTGAATATACTTTTTTGTTTACTTCTTTATATTAGAAAAATCTAAAATTGTTGCCATATCTTCTGTTGCCACAGCTGTGGAGATATAGGTGCTTCCATCTATTGCTGGAGTGACTGCAAAAGGTGTGAATCCCTATGTAGGATAATTTGGTAATACCTCCCAAAATTACAAATAAATTCATTCTTTTTGGCCTAGATCTCCGACTGATAAGAGTGAAGACAATACAAAAGTTTACATTAAATCAGGTAACAATGAGACAACATACTAGCAAATAGATTTTTAGAAACATTTTCCCTCATATGCATACAATATATCCTTATGAAACCCACTCCCTCTAGCCACAATCTCTCTCTCCACCTCTTCTCTTCTTGAAATGACGTCACCAGGTTTCATTGTTTAATTTTCATGCATGTTTATAGAACACCAATCATATTCATTCTCCCATGCCCTCTCTTTTTATTCTCCCTTCCCACTGGTGCCTAGCCCAAGCAGAACCTGTTTTACATTCCTTTTCTCCATTTAAACATTTTTATTTTTGTCAGTTGTGGGACTTGAATTCAGGGCCTGGGTGCTGTCTCTGAGCTCTTTTGCTGAGGCTAGTGCTCCACCACTTTGAGCCACAGCACCACTTCTGGTTTTCTGGTGGTTGGAGACAAGAGTCTCACAGACATCCTCAATTGGAGTAGCTAGGATTATAGGTGTGAGCCACCAGCACCCAGCCTGTTCTCCATTTGTAAGGACTCCATTCCACATATGAGAGAGAACATGTGATATTTTATTTGCTAAATCCAGCTTACTTTGTTTAACAAGTTGATCTGCAGTCCACTCATTTTCCTGCAAATGATATCATTTCATTATTTACATAGTATATATATAAAACTATAAGAATAATTTCATTCTTCTTATGAATATTATATATATATATATATATATACTATGTTTCCTTTGTCCATTCATTAGTGGATACACACCTACCTGACTTCATAATTTAGCTATTGTGAATATTGCTGCTCTAAAATGGACATATGTGTATCTTAACTGTATGTTGATGTGTATAGGTTATACCCCTTTGGATACATGCCCAGGAATTATATAGCAGGATCCTATGGAAATTCTATCTTCCGTTTTCCTAACAAGACTCTATACTGAATTCCATAGTGGCTGTACTAATTTATATTATCACAGTGTATATATATACACACACACACACATATATATATATATATATGTATGTGTGTGTACACATAAACATATATACATATATATACACATATGTATATGTACATATCTTTGCCTCCCCTCCCCAATTCTCACCAGCATTTGTTGTCTATTTGAGATGGAATCTTTGATGTTTTGATATACATTTCCATCATTGAAAGATCCAGGTGATGGAAACTTTCAAATACCCTCTTTAAGTGAAAGGAAAATGGAAAGGGTATGTAGGTAATAATCCACTATTTTTTAGACTGATTTTTAGAAAGATCCCTTAGAACATACAATGACCTAGGACAAAGTTCCTTCGATTTCTGCATGTGGTGTTTGGTTTTCATTTCCTTCCTCTATGATATGAATCTTATCTTCCTTGGTTAATAAAATTTCACCAAGAAGACTGAAGGCAATTCTGTTCCTCTTTTGTAGATCTAGTCTTTTGGAGAATAAGGAAACTTTAGAAAAAACTTTTCCCTGTGCGTGGGTTGCTTTTGTTTTGTTTTGTTTTTGTGCCATTCCTGGTGTTTAAACTCAAGGCCTTGTGTTGTTCCTGAGCTTTTTAGCTGAAGGGTAACACTCTACCCTTGAGCCACAGCTCCATTTCCAGCTATTTGGTGGTTAATCAGAAATAAGAGTCTCATATAGTTTCCTATGTTGGCTTCAAACTGCAGTCCTCAGATCGCAACCTTCTGAGTAGCTAGGATTACACGCGTAAGCCAAGCAGTGAGCGCAACTCTGCGAATAGAAATTCACTATAGGATGAACAGAAAAATAGTTCTTGGTTATCTTTAGGAGACTCTAAATTTAAAATTTCCCTTAAATAGGTTGATATTGATGGAAAGGGGGAAGTGCTAGTTTGCTGTTGCTGCTGTTGTAATGAATTAAGATAAACGTGTTGTTGAAAACACAGAGTAAAAACAATGGAAAAGGCAGCAAGAAGCTGGCCACACATCTCAGTGGGGGGCAAACCAAAATGTCATAGAGACTGCCTTTTTTTCCTGATCACTAGAAACAGGAGACTATCTGTGTCTTAACTTTTCTAGCTTCTAAAGTTTACTCGATGTATTAATAACCTTTTTTTTTTAAATCTCTGTGGCATAAATAGCTTACAGGAGGAAGGAGGAAGGATTTATTTTGGCTCTGGGCTACGGAGGTTTCAGTTCATGGTTGGCTGGCTCCATTGTTTTAGGACTGAGTCAGAGTTAGAGGCAGAAACACATGACAGAGGAAGAGGAGGCTTCTCACCGCCTGCTGTGAGAGAAGTAGAGAGACAGATCTCTCCAGGCAGAAGTATTACTTTTCAGATTCATGCCCCTGGTAAGCTAATGGAACTGTGCCCTAACTACTGGTTTCCAACACCTCCAAAAATGGCATCACAATTGACTCCATCAGAGCACTTATGACCCAATGACCTTCCTATGATTCCATCTACCAATGGGGGATATGGAAGCCTTTGGGGATATTTTATATGCAGATCACAACAGCCTGCATTCCTTAACTGTGTTCCGCTTTCCATCTTCAAAAGGATCAAGGGGCAGTGAAACCTTTACTGCACCCCTCAGATCCTGATAATCCCATCTCTCTATGATAACACTGAGATGACCCAGGGTTTAGGAGCAACTTTCATTTCCTCTTACCTTGGAGCATCACATATTGCGCAGGTGCTGTCAATTAAGAGGTAGGTATATTTGGGGCCATTATTCTGCCCACCGCAGGACATATTCCTGGTCAGTGTTGTTCTGTAAAACAAGTAGGAGAGGGAGGCTGGAAGTAGTATGTGTTCCATTGTATTACTTAGTACCCCTTATCCAGGCAGCACCTTGAACTCTGTCTGGCTTCCTTGAGTCCAGAGTTCATAGTGAGATCTCTAGCAAGTGCATTTCTGTTTCCTAGGGCAGGAGAAGAAAGTTGCCAGGCTTTGTGGGGGTCGAAAGGATATCTACAGGCCTCAGTTCTTTGTCATTTTCATTTAGTCCAATGTAATTTAAAAAATTCTCTGGAGATATCTTTAGCCGATTGGCTATTCATACATGCATTGCTTAATCTTCAAATAGTTTTGAGATTTTTTTTCTCTAGCTACCTCTTCATTAGTGTTTTCTAGTTTAAATGCTCTGTGGTCGGCAAGTATACTTTATATGTTTCCAGCTGTCTTCAATACATTGAGGTGAGTTTTATAATCTGGAATATAGTCTGTATTTGGGAATGTTCCATGTGAGCTTGTGAATGTCTATTCTGTTGTTGTTGTTGGATGAACTGTTTTAGAAATGTCAATTAGATCCAGTTGACCGGTGGTGGTGTTTAGTTCAACTATCAGCTGACTGATTTTCTGCCTGATGGACATGTCAACTTACTGGAGAATGCTATACAAATGTCCAGTTATAATAGTGTATTCATCTGTTTCTCTCTGCAATTCTAGCAGTTTTAGTGCCATATATTTTAGAGCTCCATTGTTAAATACATATTAAACATTATATCTTCATGAGAATTGACCCTTCCATCATTTGACAACTCTTCTTCGTATCTTTGGCAATTTTCTTATTTTGAAGTATGGTTTATATAAAATTAATAAAGCTACTGTGGTGTCTTAGCTTTTTCATTCAACACTGGTGGTGTTCCACCACTTGAGCCATATCTCTACTTCTGGGTTTTATTCACTCATTGGAGATAAGAGTCTCCTGTATTTCTGCCTGGGCTGGCTCTAAACCACAATTATCAGATCTCAGCATCTGAGAGGCTACGGTTACAGATGTTAGCCACCAGTGCCCAGCTATTTATTTATTTATTTATTTTTGTGCCAGTCCTGGAGCTTGAACTCAGGGCCTGGGCACTGTCTTTCAGCTTTTTCTTTTGCTTAAGGCTAGTGCTCTATCTTTGACCCACAGCTCTACTTCTGCTTTTTGGTGGTTAACTGAAGATAAGAGCCTCATGGACTTTACTGTTTAGGCTGGCTTTGAACTGTGATCCTCAGATCTCAGCCCTCTAAGTAGCTCGGTTTACAGGTATGAGCTACTGGTACCAGGCTCAATTTATTTAAAATTTATTTTATTGTGAATCCACAAGTTACACCTGTATCCACACTTGAAATATTGCACTTCATTCTCTTCTCACTTACATGCTTTCTGAAAAGAAGGGCTGTTGTAATTCTTATTATTCCTCTATAGGTCAGATTTTTCTTTTTTCTTTTCTTTTTTTTTTGTTGGTCGTAGGCTTGAACTCTGGGCCTGGGCACAGTCCCTCTGCTCTTCAGCTCAAGGTGAGTGCTCTGTCACTTGAGCCACAGTGCCACTTCTGGTTTTCTGGTGGTTTATTGGAGATAAGAGTCTCATGGACTTTCCTGCAAGGGCTTGCTTGAACACCATGATCCTCAGATCTCAGACTCCTGAGTAACTAGGATTACAGGCATGAGCAACTGGCGCCCAGGTTAGATTTTTCTTTATTGTGACTTTTGCTTTGTTTCTTACAGTTTGAGTATGATATACCTAGCTGTACATTCTTTGGCCTATATCCTTTTTTATATTATCTGAACATTGTGGAGCTGTAATTTGGGGTAATTTCAGAAACTGTTCAGCCACTCATTATTACTCTAAGTATTTCCTTTAATCTTTCTTTCCTTTGCTCCACATTTGTACTTTTTATAATTGTTTCACAGTTCTTGGGAAACTTCTTAGGTAATTTTTTCCCTTCGTATTTCAGTTTTGGAAATTTGTGTTTATTGTACCTTTGTTTTTGGCTGTTTTGGGGCTTAAACTCAGGGCCTGGGTGCTGTCCCCGAGCTTCTCTGTGTTCAAGGCTAAGTATTCTACCAGTTGAGCCACAGCACCACTTCTGGTTTTTGAATGGTTATTTGGAGATCAGAGTCTCAGAGGGACTTTTCTGCCTGAACTGGCTTCGAACCATGATCCTCATATGTCAGCCTTCTGAGTAGCTAGGATTACAGGTGTGAGCCACTACACCCAGCATCCATTACAACTTTTAGCATATTAATTATAACTATTTAAGTGTGGTAAACTAACAATTCCAAAATCTTTGTCATAAGTGAATCTGCCTCTAATGCTTTTTTTACTTCTTTAGGTAGTCTCGTTTTTTGCTTTTGAAAAACTGCCTTGTAATTTTTTGTTGAAGGCTAGAGATGATGTATTGAATAATAAGAACTGAAACAAATAGGCCTTTAGTTTGGGGTTTTATGGTTATCTGGTAAGGGAGGGGTCAGGCTGTCTTTAAGGTTTTCTATAGCTGTAGAAGTCAGACTCTTCAGTTGCGTCTAGTGTTCTTGTTTTGTCATTCCTCTTATCTCTGTGATTCACTAAATACTCTTTTAATAGAGCTTGTGTCTTCCATCCCTTTCAGCTCTCTTCTACTCTTCTTCTACTGTTAGCACTCTCTCTTAGTACTGTGGAGGGGAAAAATCCAATAATCTCATGATTGAATATCAGGTTTTAATAAAATGGGCCTTAACCTTGCTTTAACCTTCAAAAACTACTTTTTTACCCCATCTCTCATCAGATGGGAGAGGAAAAGATAGAAACCTCTGGAAAAATGGATGCTTTTGTGAGAAGATCTTCATTGTGAAGAACTTCCTGGGTTTATTTTAGTGATGATTTTTTCTTCTCCTCTTGCCCCAACAGAAGAAATGTTTCTGTCCTCTTCATTGTAAACCTCATTGGGCTTCCAAAGATAAACTGATGGAAGTCGTAGAGGACCGCTTTAGACTAAATATCCAGTTCACCAACCTCCACATCTGCAAATATTCCCACAGACACGTTTGTTCCCAGGAAGCTACGACGTCCCTATCTGTGAGGATTTTGCTGGAATGTTCCCTGAGGCCTCAATTCTCTGATGACTGTAGGACTTTGCAACTGCTTTTTTGTGTCGATGTAAGGATGAGAGTAAAGACTTCTGAGCTCTGTGCCATCAGAATGGAAACCAGACTCATCATTCATTTTTTTTTAATGGTCATAAAAGTCTCCCTCTTGATTTTATTTTGGTGGTGGTGGGGGTAGTTTTTGGCTATGTTTCAGTTTTTGGCTTCACATGGGTTCAAGGGCAGTTTTTCAAGGTTCTATCATCTTTTTTTTTTTTTAACCTCCATTTATTCTTCTCAAGGTAGAACTGGCCTGTGGTTGCCTGTGCCCCACCCAGAAGTTTCCTCCTCTACTTTTGTCTGGGCTTTCCTGCTTTCTCTCAATGACTGTGTAGTCTTTCAACAATATTGTTTTCAGGTGCATCTTCACCTCATTAAAGGAGTCCTCAGTTCATGAGTCTTTCTCTGCACCAGCATCATGATCTGCTCGCTGTTTAGCTCCCTCCACGCTTTCAGACACTTGCCTGGAGATTCGTTTTCGGCAGTTTAATTTCAGAACTGGGAAAAAAATAAGTAAGGCCTATTAAAATTTTTCATAAGCTTATTTTAGTAAACAGTGACTCATAGACTCGGCCCTGGAGTCTGATGGAGTGCGAGGAGGAAGGCTTTTATAAAGTGTGAGCTGAAATTCTAAGAGGAAGCCATATTTACATTCAAGAGCCTGTAGACTATTTGACGGTGGCTGAGTAGAACGTTCTGATGGTGGAGGAATGGAATGTTGTAGATCAAAGGCCAAAGTTATCTTGGGCTATCTGTAAGTCTGTTCTAAAAGACATTTACTATCAGCTTCTGTATCTGGTTTCATATCCTCTGGATAAGTAGATACAGCTCTTGGAATGTATTGTAAAGGTCGGCAGTCCTCCAGCCTCTACCAGCCTTTAAGCTAAGAAGGCCATAAAGATACCGTCTGAATCCTGTAGAAGAGATTTTCTCATCTTGCCTATCTACCTGATGATCCCACATATGTATTTGGTAAGTACATTGATTGCTGACTCCTTTCATTCTGTGGCTATGAAAGTTCACAGGATCCTCCACAATAGAGCACACCATTACAGGTAATTTGTGTCTATGTTCCCAGAGCATGGTCTCTCATCTTGGGCTCAAAATAAATGATTTTCTTATTTCTTTAAAGTTGTTATTTTTATGTCAGCACTAGGGAAATAAAGCACCAAGGAAAAGGAAACATTTGGCTAAAGTAGAACAGTAACCATATTTGGATCATCCCACTTGAAAGTCCCTGGTTAATGTCAATTGATAGTTTCTGATTGGTTAAAGTTAAGTTCTGTTTTCCTAATCATTTGCAAATAATATATTGGAGTTAGATCTTGGTTTGCTTACATAGGAAGCCAGGATATTTGAATCACCCCAGTCCAGTGCTCTCCCATGCAATCATTGTCACAAAGTATGTTACAAATTACTGTCACAAAGTAGGTTATTTCCCAATGCTTCATCTTCTAGCTCTCAATTTTTAGCTGAACCTTCATCCTCTACTCTCTGACTTTTGTCCTTTGGAGTTTGTGATGGTTGCACATTAGAAAATGATAGCACAGTCAACAGAAGGAATGAAAGAAGAAAAAGAAAGATGACAGCAAAGAAGGAAGGAAGAAAAAGAAAGAAAGAAATTGATACCCCAAAGTATAGCAATTTGGCATCCTGATTGCTCTGAACAAATGGAAGGAAGACTTTCCTTAAGGCAAAGTCTTTTTCTAACCTTCCATGTTCTCCTTTTCCTCCTTTGGCAAGTCATGTAAACCACAATTTCTTTTTCTAAAGCACTTAGAAATATTAATAATGGTTTTCAACATGTAATTCCAGCACCAAAGTATCTGGTGCAAGAGGATCATGAGCTTGAGGCTAGTCTGGACCTCACTGTGAGACTCTATCAGAAATATCCAAAAAGTTGACCACAAGGACGGTGTCCTTCCAAGGAAGGATCCTGTGCTACACCTGGCAGGAAGGCAGGATGCAGAGAGGGGCTTCCAGGGAGTAGACAGACTTTGCCTGATTTCCCCCTGCACTGTACAGATCATATACAGATCATTATTTGTTTGTGTGTTTGTTTGTTTTCACAATGGCACTGGGGCTTGGACTCTGGGCCTTGCATTCTCCCTTAGCTTTTTATCTCAAGGCTGGCACTCTATCTATTGAGTCACAGCTTCAATTCCAACTCTTTTGGTAGTTAATTGGAGATAAGTATCTCATGCATTTTAAGATCCTGAATGGAAAGGCCCCTGGACAAGTCCTTGTATGAATCTGCAGCTAGATGCCCCTTTCCCCTCCTGTTTAAGTCTCTTCCCCATACCTGCATTACCTAGGTGACTACCATACCTCCCCCTTCTCTGAGGTCACATCCTGGATAGCCCTGGTCACACCTCCTTCAAGCTGTGGAAGGTTCCAGGCTCTGAGGTCAGGCCCCCTCCCTGCCCAGCCACACCTTCTCCTGCCCCATCCCTGTGAGGTGCTCTCCCCTTTCTCCACGTGCATGCATCTCCAACCTGCTGTTCAGCATAAACTTATCTTTCCTGCCTGAAGACCGCATGGTAGTTTCTTTTCAGATAACCTAACTAAAATCTTAACAATGAACTTTTCTGTCCAGGCTGGCTTCAAATCCTGATCCTCAGGTCTCAGCCTTCTGAGTAGCTAGGATTAAGGTGAATGACTTAGACAACGACAGATACAAAATGGAGGCAGGGATGCCTTGCCTTTCTTCCTGCTTTTAAAGGTAAGTCATAGGACCAGATGAGGAGTCCCTGCTTTTCAAAAAGAGCAATTTAAGTACCCGTTAATTTATTTTTCCATGAAATTTTTGAGCAAGGAGAGACAAACGTACGCCTTGGAAATATTTTTGTTTTACCTAGTCCTTAAAAAAAAATTAAAAAAAGATTATCACCAGATGGTGAACATTCTCAATTCCAAACTGAGAAGCAGAATGGACAGCCCAGTGCTTTCAATAGCACCAAGCCTCTTAAGCCATACATCTAACTGATGATCCTATGGCTATTAGTAGTCTAATGAAATCAAAGCTAATCCATTCTGGTTCCCCTAGAACGTGGCCATTACCTAGTGTTTTTCTGCTGCCTAAAGCTCCCCTTTTATACTGCTTGTGTTAGAAGACAGGCAGCAGAGTCTTCTGGTCAAGGTGGCTCTGTTGTTAGGTGCTACATAAAGGGGCTAAAAGAACCTCATGAATTGTTCAGGGGCAAGCTCTTGGCTCATTCAGGTTTAAAGAGTTCCCCATCGCCCCTTGCAGCCTCTGCGTTTGGAATTTGAACAGACTCCCCAGGTAAGTCGGAATCTGGCCCATCCCCCACCAACACTGGGATCTCTCACAAACCACAATCTGTTTGCTTTTGATATGATTTTTTTTTTGGTAGTATAACTTTGATCTTGCCTCTGTTCCATTTGTTCTTCGTTGTGCCAGCTTTCCTTTCATCTCCGTCATCTCTTTATTTTATTTCAGTTGCTGTGCATTTTGGTATATTATTTCTCTGATGAAAATCTACTCTGGTTTAATAAGGGAAAACAATACTTTCCCTCACTGAGAACAGGCTACACATTTAGAAAGCCTTTGTTTTGTAAAGGAACTCTACAGGGAGGGGTATTTGGAGTGGAGATTTTTCAGTGGTGTTGCCTTGTTCTCTCTCCTTATTTGTTTTGTTAGCATACATCAAGTGTACCAGGAGGACTTTATTGCGACAATTCCCACATATGTGAACAATAGATTTGATCAACCTTACCTCTCTATTACTCTCCTTTGCCCTATACCCCCTTAAAACAATTTCAAACAGGTTTCATTGTTCTATTTTCATACATGCAAACAAACTGCTTTGACCGCATTCGTCTTCAATCACCTTTGTTAGTGTTCTCTACTTCTTCAACACTTCTCCCCCGCCCCCATAGAGTCTATTTTACTTTTCTGTCATTTTCTCTGTGCATGTGTGCGTATTCATTGCTTAAGTGTGCTCTACTTTTCTTAGATGTACAATATTGGATTTTTAAAAAATCCTATGTATTTTTTTTTGGTTAAAATTATCTGAGTTTTTGAGAAGTTAGAAGGAAGTGCTGGTTTTAAAGCGGATGGTATAAAACCTGTTTCATTATAGAGTTACCCCAGAGACAGAATTATAAGAAACTCAGCCCTGAAAATTTAGCTATGGGGTTGGCATTTCCTTTGCAGGTCTTGCCTCCCAGAGAGGAGAGGAGAGACTCAAGAATGGAGCCCCTTCATAGCATCTTCTGCAGAAGTTATAGACATTCAGTATTTCTTAGTTGCCTTTGTAGATGCAAATTATCAGCTCAAATCATCTACACAAAGGGGGAAAAGCCTCTCCCTGTTTAATCTGGGAAGAAAATCTCCTTGGGAGTAAAGTCTCCGTTCAGAGAACAAAGGAAGAATAGACCAAAGGCTTATGTACCTTGCATTGCTTTGGGAAATCCAGAGAGCCAGCCCACAGATGCCAAAGAAAGCTTAGGGCTAGACATTCTCTGCTCTCTTTTGCTCTCTCTCTCTCTCTCTCTCTCTCTGTTTCTCTCTTTCTTCTTTCATAAAATACAACAAGTAGACAGACCTGCCCAGAGGCAAGGGAGCTGTTTCTAAACTTGGTCTGGAAGGCTATGCGGTGGTAGCTTTGTTAAAACAACAGCAGCAACAACAAAATGATCCCTGATAAAGGTAAGAGAATGATAAAAATATGGTATTCATAGAGAAATCCCTGTGGAAATGCTGAGTTTAGGAAAACAGTGGTGATTTTCCCCATTTGGACAGGAGGTTGACAAGATGAAGAAAGTCCTTTCTTTTAGAGATTGTGACAAGCCACATTTGGAGCCAGCCCCTTTTCCACCATCCAGCCTGCCTTCTGGAAGAAGATGCTTGTTATTCCTAATGGCTAAGGTTTAGACAAAAGTGGACTTAACTCTCTTAGTGGGTTCCCCAGACCTCCATCAGATATCCTTTTATTTATTTATTCAAACCCAGTAGTACTAGGGTTTGAACTCAGGTCCTTATTTATACCTAGTAGGCAAGCACTTACAGCCCTCTTCTTCACTCTTTGAGACAAGACTCTCACTTTGTGCCAGGCACCATGAATGGATTGTGATCCTTCTATTTTGGTCTTTCGGCATGTTACTGGTGCATGTTACAACACCCTACTTCCGTGGACATGGAATCTCATAAACTTCTTTTTGCCAGGGCTAACCTGTGTAAGAATTAAGATCTTTGCTTGACATGAGCATGGGCATTTCATCTTCTAAGTTGTTATGCAACACAAACTATCTGTATGCTTTTGTTCAACCTTATGAAATCCTGTTAAAACAAAAAGCTATTTCAATTGAATCACATACTATTATGAACAAAGAGAGGGGTTCCCCCCCAACTAATTCCTGTTTGGGCTGGGTGTTGTGCCCACAGGTGATTGATTGGGTAAATGCTTGAACCCATTTCAAAAGGAGCCAATTGTGTAAGATTGTGAACAAAGTTCTGATCAATCACAATGAGGGGTAGAAAAGCATTAGGAATAAAAGCATCTGACTTTTGTTAGTTGAGCATCCTTTGGTAGAAGTGAAACTATGTCTTGCCGAGTAATTTCTAAGTCTTGGGTCTCATTCTGTCATGACATCTCTGACCTTGAAGGTCATTTTCAGCACCTGGAACCACAATCCTTCCAATCTTAGTCTCCCTTGTAGCTAGGATGATAGCATACATTGCCACAATCAGGTTCTTCTGTTGAAATGGAGTTTTGTGAAAATTTTGCCTAGTTTGGCCCCAAACTATAATCTTCCTGATCTCAACCTCCCAAGTGGCTCAGATTACAGGTGTCTGGCTTCAGATGTCCTTCTTACACAGGTGATGAGCTTCATCTATGCAGTAATGATGACCACACTGGAGTTGCCACAATCAGACTGCGGAATAGGAAACAGGATTGGGAAATCAAGCTATCTGTGGAATTAGCTTTACATATACTTTCAAA
The DNA here is from genome assembly GCF_000151885.1 of Dipodomys ordii. Taxonomy (NCBI): domain Eukaryota; kingdom Metazoa; phylum Chordata; class Mammalia; order Rodentia; family Heteromyidae; genus Dipodomys; species Dipodomys ordii. Next base: position 5,598,722 of record NW_012267272.1, on the reverse strand, counting down.
TGCTTCAACATGGATTATACATGATCATGTTGATACAGGTTAGGAAGCAGCCAGTCAGGGAATTGGGGCCTCTAGAGCTTGCAGATGGTAGGATAAGCTAATAAACCAAAACCTGTCAGACAATGAAATGGAGGCAAGGGACGGACTACGAAAGAATGAGAAAATAAGAAGGAAATAAAATCAGGCACCAAATCTTCAGTAGTACAACTTTACAGGAAACAGAATGGAGACTCTCAGATCAAAAGGCACTCTTCAAAGTCTATTTCTCACTATTTAATCCAAGGATAACCTCTGTAATGAAGAAGATGGCAGAAGACAACCCCAAATGGCAGAAATAGGTGGAACTGCCGAGTGCTGTCTTCCTCAGCTATATTTCGTGTCTAATAAACTTTTATATCATCTTTCCTTTGGTTCCCATCTTGCTGGAATTCTTCATATATATGTATCTACATCCATAATGTTGATACATGTGGCAGAATGAGGGGCCTAATTTCCTGCAGGCACATTCAGTCAACTGCTCCTCAGCATGTTGGCCAACAGGATGAAGCAAGCGCATGGTGCCAATGTTTATGTCATCTCACCTATAAAACATCTCCCCTTGCTGTGGCCAGGTGTGGACGGGAGCACTGTGGAGAGGGCAAGTGTTCAATATCTAGCCAATTGCCACTGGGCCTTCCCAGAGGTGCAATTGGACTGGATCTTCCTTGTTAGTAGGTTTCAAGAAAGTTCATGCCAACAACACTGTGTCAGGTATTTTCTTCTATCTCTTATCTACCTGCTTCACTGCCTTAGGGCAGGTGAGCTGTGGATGCTATAGGAGTCATCTTGCTGTCCCTGTGTTTCAGAGATAAGGATGTTTTTGAGCCTGGTGGAAGAGGCACCTGTCCCATGAGGGTCTCATCACCTACTCTAAGGAAGGTCAAAAGCTCACCTAAACTTTCTGTCCTCTTCCACAGAGAAGGTTGAGAATGGCCTTTCTGTTTCTGTTCTTTTCATAATGCCCAGGTTGGAGTGTCATGTCTTAAACTCCATCAAGATAACTCAGAATTTAAAAAGAAAAAAAAAAGAAGACCAAAATGAGAGATTTGATTAGATAAAAAACAAAACACTGAGGTATGTTCAAAGATAGTATAAAAATGTTAAAAGCAAGCCAGCACCAATGCGGGTGGTAATCCTAGGTAGAAGGCTAAGATCTGAGAATCATGATTCATACCTCATCTGGGCAGATCAATCCTGAGACTTTTATCTCCAATTAACTAGCAAAAAGCTGGAAATGGAGTCGTGGCTCAAGGGGTAGAATGCCAGGCTTGAGCAGAAAAAGCTCAGTAAGAGTGGGAAGCCTGAGTTCAAGCCAACACACACACACACACAAAACACACACACACACATACACACTCAAAAGCAATACTTTGGCAGAAAAGACTAGAAAGTATAACAAAACCCAGACAATTCTGCTACACTAGACTAAGTGATAAAAGAAATGGTTCCAAGTCACATGGTTATGTAATTTGAACATGCTTTCATGTTACTGAGCATGCATCTAGAATTACTGTTAAAAGCCCTGGAGAACTGTACTATGCTGAAGGCAATGTCTAATGTTGAGATTGCCATTGCAGACATGGTCTGGAGGATAGGGAGGGGAATACTTTTGTTAGTGTCATAGCAACGAAAGTATTCACATCAGCATATTTACATCAGTATTTACAACAGCATATTTACAACAGCAATGCCAAATATTTATGAAGCAGGACAAAATCAACAGCCCATATAGCTGCCCCACCACACATGATCCAGAACTGTCTACTTCTTGGTTCAGTTTCATCAAGCTGTTTTCTCATTTGCTTTCTCCTCCACCCCCTCTTCTTTTTAAACAGAAGATGAAATGGGAGGAGGAATCATTTGGTGGTATGAAACCAGAAAATGTGTGAAAACTCCTTGATTTCTCCAAGCTATAAACACCATTCTCAATGTGAATATATATATATATATATAAACGAGGAAAATGTATATATATACATGCATATATATATACACTTTTCAACAGATATTTTCATAAAGCAAGAGGAAGCTGAACTTAACATAAAATGAATTGTACTGTCTCCCCTATTCTGATGGCCTTAAATAATAATTTAACTTATAGAAAATACCAGATTAAAATGATTTTAATAGTAGTTTTATATCCAGATATTTTGAAAACATGTTTTTTTTTCCTATTAGAGCAACCATACTACAATGTATTTAATGATTAAAACGGTTTTGCTTAGGCTGGGAAGGTAGCTCAGTGGTAGAGCGCTTGCCTTGCATGACTGAGGCCCTGGGTTCGATTCCTAGCACCATATAAGCAAAAAGAAAAAAGCCGGAAGTGGTGCTATGGCTCAAGTGGTAGAGTGCTAGCCTTGAGCTGAAGAGCTGAGGGACAGCGCCCAGGCCCAGAGTTCAGGCCCCATGACTGGACCAAAAAAAAAAAAAAAGGTTTTGTTTGAGAAGATCACAATTTCAAATAAAATGCTGCAAGCTTTACATTTGGAACATGATACAGGAAAACAGCGAAATTGCGTTAGCAAAATTAAAATGTACTCTGCTATAGAATATTTTACCATTTTTGTAAGTTTCTGACATAGGCGTAAGTGCTGAGGAAAAACTAGAAAGCTCATAAAAATGGAAAGAAAAAAATCCATTCAAAGTCTTACAGCTGTTAATATTTCCTTTGTATCTTTTAAAAACATTGTCTCTGCATCACTTAGTTGTATGGGGGGGGTTCATTTTGACATGTTGATTTATGCATACAATGTGCCTTGATTAGACTCTGGGTCCCATCATTCTCCTTCTGCTCAGCTCCCTTTTGCCCAAAACCAATCTCAACAATAAGCTGCTTTGTTCTATTTTCACACATGGACCTATTTTGACCACGTTCACCCTCACTCGACCTCTCCATTTTGTTATTGTGTTTATTTTTACAGGTCATCTTTTGAAGACCTCTTTTATGATTATTACATTGCATCTTACCTATACAAAGTGAATTCTTTGGTTTTCATGTCACATAAAAGAATGGGTTTGTAAGCAAAATTTTGTTTCCACCAGAAGGATCCTTGATGAGAAAATACTCCTTTATGACGTGGTCACTCTAACAAACAGTAGTGCCACTGATTAAATAAATGCATTTCTAAATCTCAGCCTTTTTGGAATTAGAGGAGAGATTTGGATGACATTACTCATTTCCAGCTTCCTTTCCCTTCCCCTCCCCCGCCACTCCCAACAGCAAAGAGAATTCATTGGCAGCTTGGCTTGTGATATACTGCCAATCCCCAGGGGCAATGCCTGGCAATTAGATTTAGAAAATCTCATAGCTGTTGACTGATGTGAAAGGAAAAGGCTAGTTTCCAGTTTATAAATATTTAGTTTATTATCACATGGCGGACACAAGACAAGTGCTGCAAGGAAATCCATTTATTTTATGTATTTTACTTAGCTTTAAATAATTGTGCAAAGGTGTTTCAATTCCACTTATTTTATATTAAGTAGGATAAATTGGTGAGCAGCAGCTTCCTCTATAGATGAGTGGTATTTCCAGCAGATAGCTCTCAGAAGCAGGCAGCACTCAAGGTCATTGTACCTACTACCGATTCAGGCACTGGGGTAGGCATTTGTATTTGTTCTTAACCTTGATCCAGAGAGGAGTTCTTTATTTATTCCTACCTTTATTTCCCAATCTATGAAGTCTAACCTCCCTAGAGAAAGCTTGCAGTGGGAACTGTGGACCTCTCAAATATCAATGTATAGATTGCTTTATGCAGACAGAATGAACAATGCACCAGAAATAAAATGAATGTAACTAATCTAAGGGATTTATCTATCTCTGGCACCCGAATTTCTTTCCTAGAAGTAGGAAACCTGACTCTGTAAAGAATGAAAAGCACTCAGTACAACCATTTCAAAGCAAAACCCCCAGTGTGCACAAAACCCTGCTTTGGATAAAAGATGGCAGCTGCAGAGCTGGAGTGGTAGCTGGTTGCCATAGTTACCACGGCTCCGATTCAGCCACCGGACGCCACCTGGTGTTCTCAGCTTGCAAAAGCTGGTCTGGGGTGTCCTAGATTGGAGATAGTACTATGGCCACTCTTCTTCCTCAACAGAACTGCTGGGTAGGTACAGGGGTGCTTATATTGTTTCCCATCAAAAGAAAATTGGAGAACTATGGTCCCCAATTATAAACTTAAATTGGAAGCTCATCTGGAGAAAAAGAACAACTAGATTTCCCTCTTCTCTTTTTCCTTTCTCCCTACCCTTTTTCCTTTCCACCCTTCCTCCCTCCCTTCTTTTTTTTTTTCTTTCCTTGGTTCCAATTCATTCAAGGAAACACTGCAGTATGAATATTCTTCTCAATGTTTTTCCCCCTCAGAGTTACAGCAGATTGGTAGAGCTCATGTTTGGCATGAGGGAGGCCCCAAGTTCAATGCCTAGCACGAAAAGATATATATATAAAAGGAAACCAATTATTTGTCTTCTTTTCATGGCAAATCTGATAAGTCATATGGTATTGCAATAGCAACAAACTCAAATTGCTGGCTATGGTGATTGCAGAACATTAGATTATATAATTTCTTAGCTATACATAATCATTGGAATTTTCAAACCATATCTCCTATTTTTGAATTTTTTTTTATTGCTGCAGATTGGATCCAGGGGCTTAAGTTTGCACAGCTAGCTCTCAGTTTCTCTTTTTACAAGCGCTATCTGACAAATAAGAACTGTATGGCTTTATTTTAATATTGAATTCTGTCCACATTTTATTTATGCATAAATAATACATAGATTTATTATATATATAAATATGTGTACATACACGTGTGTCTACATCATATGACCTAGTCATTAAAAGTTCTAAATGGAAAGAAATTTGTAATAAATCTATAATAATTTCTGAACTGTCCCACAGTAGAAGACAGAAACTGGGCATTTGTCTTGAGCCTCCTTTCTTGGGAAAATGTTCACAGTTGTTACATAGTAATACCTAAATATACAACTTGCTATGTGATTGGAATGTCATCGAACAGCTATAGTCTTTATTATAAGTATTTCAACTTCTCATTTTATTTTATATTTATGATAGGGACATCAACTAAGGTTGTGTGTTACTACTGGTGATTCAACCTTTAACAAAATTAAAACAATTCTTAGAAATACTAAAAATAGATTCTATATTAATGATTTGAATATGCAAAAATTATTTTGATATTCTTTTCCCAAGTACTAATCAACATAATAAAAATGATTGAGAATATAAAACCTTTTTCACATTACTCTTCTGTTTTTTGTTGGTTGAGGGGCTTGAACTCCGAGCCTGGGTGCTGTCCCTGAGCCTTTCTATGCTCAAGGTTAGTGCTCTATCACTTGAGCCATAACACCATTTTCAGTTTTGGGGAAGGTAACTGGAGATACGAGTCTCGGGGAGGCTTTTCTGCCTGGACTGGCTTTGAACTGTGATCCTCAGATCTCAGCATCCTGCATAGTTAGGATTACAGGTATGAGCCACCAGTTCCCAGCTTTGTTACTCTTCTTTTGAATAGTGTATACTTATGACCTCCAAAGAGCAAGACAGTCCATTGAGGCACGGATGAAGATAACAAACAAATTTATTTACACTATTTACACCAGAAAGGGGTCCTGTGACTACCTTGTCCTGGGCTAGATACCCAGAACTAAGGGCAGCCTCCACCATCAAACCTCCAAGCCTTCAATAGGCAGTCCTGACCCCGCCCCCCCACCTTTATTAATTGGTCTGCAAACCTTCAAACTTCAGACCTCCAAAGCTGCAAAGCTCCAAAGGGGAAGGCTTTTCCCTTTCTTCCCTTCCTCCTCCCGTGCAGACCTCTCCACTGTCTGCAAGCTTGTCCTGCTCTCCTCCAGGAAGCTCCTCTCCACTGGCCTCTCTAGAGGAAGGTCCCAAATGGCCTCGAGAGGAGGCCTTAATGACCTCCAGAAGAGGCCCTGAATGACCTCTGGAGGAGGCCTGCCCTGCCCTCCACAGGCCAGCTCTGCAGGCTTTCCCCTCCTGCTGTCCCTCTCTCCTCTCCATCTCTCTACTCCCCCACCCCAACAGGACTACTCTCCACTCTACTTCCCCTGCTCTCCACACTACTCTCCTCAGGACTCCCCTCAGGTATAAGTTTAAAAAATCTATTTTAATAGTAAAGAAATAAATTCACTTCTAAAGACTGTTATATAACATATTGTGGTAGTCTTCTTCTTCTCCTTCCTCCTCTTGTTCTTTTTTTTTTCTTCCTCCTCTTTCTCCTCCTCCTCCTGGTGTGATTTTTGCATTGCATTCCTTTTGTGTGTGTGTGCGCTAGTCCTGGGGCTTGAAATCAGAGCCTGGGCACTGTCTCTGAGCTTTTGTGCTCCAGACCAGCATTCTACCACTTGAGACACAGTTTCACTTCTGGCTTTTTTGGTGGTTAATTGGAGAGTCTCATGGACTTTTCTGCCCAGGCTGGCTTCAAACCATGATCCTCAGATCTCATCCTCCTGTGCTAGGATTACAGGCATTAGCTACCAGCGCCTGGCTGCATTACCTGGGATGTTATCCTGCCTGGTCTTAGATTGATGAGTTGGGTGATCTTCTCCCTTCACCCTCCCAAGTGTCAGTCTGCATCACCATATCTGGTTTCCTTTTTTTAATTTTTGGGCTAATTAAAATAGTATTATTTAATCAATGATGACAGAAAGCAGACTCTTATCAGACACTGAATCAGGTTGTGTCTTAATCTTGAATTTCATATCCTCTAGACCTGTGAGAAAAAAAATTTGTTGTGTTTAGAAAAACAAAACAAAACAAAAATCATCTTAATTTTCTAATTCACTGATTAAAAAAATAAATAGTATGAATTTGCATTTATAAAGTACATATGCCAATTGAAAATAGCTTTTATTTCTCTTATATTTGGGACCTCAAGCACAACTTCTTTTTTCCCCCAAAATGGATTCTGTTGCTAAAAATATGCCTGAAAAAAAATCACTAAACTTGACAGTACCAAGATTGCAGCCAAATATCGATGATCCCCCAGCTTAAGATTTTTCAGTTGATGACGCAATGAGAACAATAGGTATTTACCAGAAACCACAATAGCAATCTTACATTTTTGCCTTATTCTTGGCTAACAGTTATGCAATACATTATCTCTTGCTGTAATGGACAGTACCATAGGCACAGCTCCATTCAACCACAAGGTTAAACAGCCAAGACAAACAGTGTTGCTAAATGCAGATGTTTGATGGGTTGAAGTCTTCTTTATCAGATTAAAAATAAATCACCATGATAAATACCTGAAAGGTGTAGTTTAAAGGAGTAACATTTTTATTTAATTTTCTCAGAGATTTCTATCGATGCTCCATTGTTCCTGAGCCAGGGAGAGGCAGAATATTACTATGGAAGGATGTAGAGGAGCAAAGCTGCTCACCTCATGGTGGTCTGGAAGCAGAGAGTCTGACAGGAGAAGGGATGGAGACAAGATACATCTTTCCTGGGTGTATCTTCAGTGACCTACTTCCTCCATTGAGGTCCCACCTGCTATTTCCTCTACTTCCTAATAATGCTATCATATTATGAATCTATGGAGGGACTTAATCCATTGATTAGGCCAGATCTTTAAAGATCCAGTCACTTCTCAAAAGCCTATTAGCTGGCAACCAATATCCCAATATTTGAGACCCTGGAGGGAGGGGGGACACACATCTTCCATCCAAACCATTTTCAACTTAGGATGGATTTACTGGAACACAAGAGCAACATAAACCCAGGAATACTATACCATTTGAAGTCAATTGACACAGACTTAGCAGACAAATCCAGGAGTTTCTTGGTCCCTCTTGTGGCTCACATGGAAGTATCATTATCTGTGAATGTAGAAATCTCATAGATTGCAGGAAATAGAATGGGTCTGGCATAAAAGCTTTGACCAATCAAGGGTGGAGAATGGCTGGCTAGCAATACAATTTAATATGTGACACCTATGCTCCTTGTTGGCGGCCCAAAGTAGTCTGTTTATACTGATAATGTTGTGTGGCTCCCCCAAATGACGTTATAAATATTCAAATGGCGCTTGGCAGGGAAAATAAAAAGATTGCTTACCCCTGCAAGAATAAATTCTGTGGATGGCCCAGGACATATCAGGGCCTCCAAAGTGGATGTTGCCTGCCAGGGAGGATATCAGCACCTGGCAGGAAGCACCATGGGTGGGTATGTTCTCTTGGATTTGCTTCCTTTGTTTATCCTGGCCTTTCAATTCTGAGCTCATCCAAAGGGGCTTTCTCTTCCTTATTCTTTCTATTTGTTTTGTTTACTTGGTGATTCCTGACCACAGGCCTGGATTTGCCCCTCTAAACCTATGCATTTGGCATTTGGCCCCTAGCTCTGTATCTGGGACATGTCCTCACCATGATTACAAGTGCTACTATTGTGGTTGTATGGTTACTCCTTTCCTTTCCTTTCCTTTTTCCTTTTTTTTGGGGGGGGGGGCGGGTGGCGCTGGCAATCCTGGGGCTTATACTCAGGGCCTGAGTGCTGTTTCTGAGCATTTTTGCTCAAGTCTGGCACTCTGCCACATGAACTGTAGCTCCACTTCTGGTTAATTGGAGATAATTCTCTTATGGACTTTTCTGCCTGGCCTGGCTTCAAACTGCAATCCTCAGATCTCAGCCTCCTGAGTAGCTAGGATTACAGGCACAAGCCACCAGCATCCAGCTTACAAAAATACACACACACACACACACACACACACACACACATTTTAAGCAGAATGACACTCTCTAAAGATTATATAATCATTAAAATGATTCATGGATAATTTTTAAAATGCTTCTTGGCTTCAGAATCTTGCTCATTGGCAGCACTGGCATCTATTCATAGTTTTTGTGATAACCATCCCCCCCCCTTCCTCTGTTACAGAATAATGGCGAGAAAACCTTGCCTTTCTTTTTGTCTTGTTTCTCTATTCTTGGTTTCATCCCTAACAAGACAAGCCAAAAGAGGGTGATGGAAATCCATTTATTCAGAGAAAGCTTGCCAGAGGCTGAGGGAGTGGGTGAGATGGGGAGATATTGGTCCAAAACGTACATATTGCCGTTGGATGCGAGGAAAAAAATGATGAGAGTTTAAGGTGATAGATATGTTAATTAGTTCCATTCATTCCACAGCATATATACATCATATTATTGTGCAGTCCTTAATTATAGGTGATTATAATTTGTCAAAAGAAATCTTTCTATTCACAGCATGAATCTTGACAACTAATTTCTTCCTCTTTCAGATTCCTTTATTATTATTATTATCATTATTGTCGTCATCATCTATCATTATTTTGAGCAAGATGATATGATGTCCTTTCCTAATTGTTTTTGTTTGTTTTCTCTGTACAGGTAATGAATGTAAGGGAAAATTTCAATGTGTAGGAATAGCTCTTTACTATGGCTTCTATTCATCTCATTTGAAGGGATGAAAAAGAAAGAGAAAAGACTAAGTGAACTACTGGTACCGGGCTTGCTTTTCACATTTTTATAATATGTATATCATACTTCAGTGTTTTGCTTTTTTTAAAAAATATTTAATTGTAAAGGTGATGTACAGGGGGGTTACAGTCACATAAGTCAGGTAATGAGGACATTTCTTTTTGAACAGTGTGACCCCTTCCTCAGTTTCTCCTAGGTTTTCCCATCCCAACACCCTCCCCACAAAGTTGTCTAGTGAGTATCACTGCTGAATTGGTTCACCCTTTGTCTCACCATTTCTGTGCTTCCCTTCCCCTCTCCAGTCAGATAAACTTATATACAAGACAAAAGGTACAGAAATAAAAAAAACAGGAACAAAAGGGAATAACCCAAAGAGGGTGAAAAAATAGAACCATAAACAATACAATAAAAAAACTCTTGTTTGCATTCCTTGGAGTTCATTTTGATAAGTATCATTTTATATGATCATATGCACATAGCTATTCAGCCCTTGCGATCCTATCCTAAGAATATCCTTTGTTCTCACTGTGTGAATGTTTAGAGTGCTGTTTAATTAATCATGTCCAAGTGTAATTATCTGTCTTTTACTATACATTTGCTTTACTTGTGGATTTATAGGCACATTCTAATGACTACAAATGAGGGAAACCATGCAGCCTATGTTTCTTTGGGTCTGTCTTAGTTTGCTTAATATACTTCTCTTTTTTTATTGTGAAAATACTGTACAGAGGGGTTACAATTACATGGGCAAGATAATGAGTTAATATAATTTTCTTATGAGTGGGGCAATGTCATTCTCTCTGATGGAAGCATAGAATTCCATGAATCTTACAATTTTTAATGGCTGTTTTACTCATGATGTCTCATAATTTTCTTCAGTTTTGAATAGCTTCCTACTGTGTTGATTGCTTAGTTTCCCTCCCATGAACATTTAAACTAAGTGGGTATTAATATTTGTTTAACTCAGCTTTATTGAGCTATAAATCAGATACCATATAATATATCCTTTAAAAGTGTCTAATGATATGTGTGTGTGCGCATGTGTGTGTATGCGTGTGCACGTGTGTGTGTGTGTGTGTGTGTGTGTACTAGTCCTAGAGTGTGAACTGAAAGCCTGGGTGCTGTCCTTGAGTTTCTTTGCTCAAGATTAGCACTCTACCACTTGAGCCACAGCTCCGCTTCTGGTTTTTGTTTGGTAGTTAATTGGAGATCAGTCTCATGAACTTCCTTGCCTGGGCTAGCTTTGAACCACAATCCCTTAAAAAAATTATTCTAAGTTGGGCATCAGTAGTTCATGTCTGTAATCCTAGCTCCTCAGCAGGCTGAGATCTGAGGATCACGGTTCAAAGCCAGCCTGGCAGGAAACTCTGTGAGACTCTTATCTCCAATAAACGACCAGAAAACCAGAAGTGGAGCTCAAGTGGTAGAGCACTCACTTTGAGCTGAAGAACTGAGGGATAGTGCCTAGGCCCAGAGTTCAAGCCCCATGATCAACAAAAAAATAAAAAAATTGTAAAAGTGATGAACAGGGGGGTTACAGTTATAAAAGTAAGGTAATGAGTACATTTCTTGTTAAACACTATTACCCCTCCCTCATTTTCTCCCGTTTACCACTCCCTACTCCCCTCCCCACCAAGTTGTAAAGTTCACTGCCCACATAGTGTCTAGTGAGTATCATTGTTGCAATAGGTCATCTTTTATCCTGCTGTTTCTGTGATTCCCTTTCCCTTCCAGATAAGCTATACACAAGACAAAGGATATAGAAAACTAAAGCAGTAAGAAAAAATAGAAATAACTGCATACAGGAAATAAGAACCTCTTGTTTCCAATTCTTGGAGTTCATGTTGACATGCTTCATTATCTATGGTCCAACGCACTAGCGTTTGGGCAATTGTGATCCCCTGCTAAGAATATCACATACATATTCTAGATATTACAATTGAGGAAAACCATGTAACCTATGTTTCTTTGGGCCTCGCTTGCTTCACTTAATATATTTTTTTCCAGGTCTTTCCATTTCCTTATGAAGGGGGGCAATGTCATTCTTTCTAATAGACTCATAGAACTCCATTGTGTATATATACCCACATCTTCTTGATCCATTCATCTACCAAAGGGCAACTGGGTTGTCAACTCTAATCCCTACATTTCAGTTTCCTGAGTAGCTAGGATTATAGGCATGAGAGCTGGTGCCCAACTCTAATGCTTTTAGTTGCAAAGAATTGTGTAATTGTCATCACAATACATTTTAGAATATTTGAATCACCTTTAAAGAAAATCCCATACCTGTTAGTACTCACTCCAACATTTCTCCAACATTTCCCACTTAAAAACAACTAGAAATCCGCTCTCCATCTCTATTAGTGTCTGTCCTAGACATTTCATGTAAATAGAATCATCACGTGTGGCCTTTTGTGACAGTCTTCGTACTATGTTTTTGAAGTTCATTCATGTTGTAATGGGCATCCAAACTACATTCCTTTATATGTTTGGATACTATTCCATTGTGTGGAGTCTGTTTACTCACTCATCATCCATCAGTGGACCCCTGGGTGTGTTATTGTTGCTAGGCATCTGTTCAGCTCACACTCACGCAGCAAAGCATGTGATTGCGTTGTTTCCTTTTGTCCCAGTGGTAAAAACCACACACCACACCACAAAAAGAGATAATTGAATTTGGGAAATGGCCAAGAAAGATGTATGTAGTGAAGAAGAACAACAACCAAATACTAGAAATAAGCTTTGAATGAAACATAAATGGATTCTGGGAGGCATTGCCAATAGCAGGAATGTTCACATTACTGCCCTTCAAGAGACAGAGATGAACAACCAGAGGCATTTGGTGAAGATGCATTAATTGAAATAAGCGAGAAAAATGATGACAATATTCCAATGGAGAGACACCAGCAGAAGCCTTCACATGAAAGGAATCTGAGGTATTTCATGACATTGTAAGACACTTTGTGACATTCATGTTGCTATCTGATCCAGATTTAGTGTGACAATTCCCCTAAAAGATGTTGATCCTGGGGCTGGGAAGGTGGCTCAGTGGTAGAGCGCTTGCCTTGCATGCATGAGGCCCTGGGTTCTATTCTTCAGCACCACATAAGCAAAAAGAAAAAAGCCAGAAGTGGCACTGTGGCTCAAGTGGTAGAGCGCTAGCCTTGAGCTGAAGAGCTGAGGGACAGCGCCCAGGCCCAGAGTTCAGGCCCCATGACCAGACCCCCCCCCAAAAAAAGATGTTGATCCTGTATCATGTTACATGTGATAAAGACAAAATTTGTCCACACAACTCTTGACACCTCTTTTCTCTTTCCTTCCTTCCCTATTTCTTTCCTTCCTTTTCTTTCTCTTCCTTTCTCTCTCTTTCTCTTCCTTTCTCTCTTTCTTTCCTTTTTTTCTCTCCTTTTCTTTCTTTTTTCCTTCCTTCTTCCCTCTCCTCTCCCTCCTTCCCTTTCTTTCCTTCCTTCCTTCCTTCCCCCTTTCTCTCCCTTTTCCCTTTCTTTTTTTCTTTACTTGCAATGCAGAGGCTCAAATCTAGGACTTTGCCCATAGTAGGCTAGATAAATCCTCTTAATGTATTCTGCACAAAAATCCTAAACACCTTATTTTTTAGTGTTTCTAATATTTTTGAAATTACAGTTTGTTAAATATTCGTTGTTCCTTTTTCCATTGACTATACAATTATGGCTATGAGCAAGAGAACTTTCCATGCTTTGACAAAACTGGAACTTCACAGTTGTATGCTTTCACATTTATTAATTATTTGTTAATTTATTGTGATTTGTTTGTATGGTTTTAAGCTTGCATGCTTTTCTTTGGGTTCTGGGATTTCAAGGCTTTGTTCTTGCTGGAAAGTGTTCACATGCCACAGCCCATTGTTTTGCTTTAGTTATTTTTTTGGACAAGGTCTTGAGTTTTTGCCTGGGGGTAGCCCCAGAAAAGGACTCTCTTACCTATGTCTCCTATATAGCTAGGATTAGAGGTGAGTACTACCATACCTGGCTTGTTGGCACAGACAAGGTCTTGCTAATGTTTTACTCAAGCTGATTTTGACCTGGAATCTCCCAAGCTAAGCCTCAGACTGGTATTACTGATTCAGTTTCTTTCTTTGAATACATAGGATTATAGGTGTGTGCTACCAATCCTGGCTTGTAGCTTTAACTTCCTATTTTAAATAGAAATAGAAAGCTCAAAATATAAATAGGAGTTTAAAATATAAAGTTAAAATTTTAAATAGAAAGTTAAAAAATACAGTATTAACACATAACTTACCCAAGAATAGGTGTAACAAGAAAGTAGAAATATCTCTGTAAATAAAATACCTATCCAATTTTATAAACAGAATTTAAAATAAGAGTATAATATAGAAACAACAGGCCTGTTTCTGGGTGAGATTTAATAGACTAAAGCTACCAATGTTTCCCAAAACCATAAAGAACATTTACACAATTCCAAACAGAAACCTAATAGAATATTTGAGAGCATCTCAAAAAGTTTCTATTTTCATTTTAAGGGGAGAAAAGTGATAATTATTGAGAATTTCTTGAACTATAATGATAGTGAAGGATGATCAAACAAATACTAAAATATATTATATAGCAACACTAATTAGCAGTTTGGGTAGAGGGATGCTTCAAACATATCAGAGAAATAAAAGAGACCAGAAATAGACCCATGTAGACTTAGGAGAGACAAGCATAAATGAAGTATTTAAACCAAGGGAGGAAGGGATGTCCCCGTGACTGATGTGACATTGGGAAAACTCGGTCTCCAGTTAAGGAATAAGTTAGGAAGCCAGTTACTTGTGGCTCACATCTGTAGTCCTAGCTACTCTGCAGGCTGAGATCTGAAGCTCATGGTTCAAAGCCAGCCCAGGCAGGAAAGTCTGTGAGACTCTTATCTCCAATTAACCACCAGAACACCAGAAGTGGAGCTGTGGCTCAAAGTGGTAAAGCACTAGCCTTGAGCAAAAGAGCTCAGGAACAGCACCCAGGCCCCATGACCAAAGAAAAGAAAAGAGTAAGTTATGACTATGTGGCACAGCAAATGTTCAAAACCTAATGTCCAAAGTAGAAAGCAACACAACTAAGAATGTTTAGGAGCAATAAGTCATATGTAGAACTGAGTAAAAAATACTGTCCATCTAAAGGAAAATTCTGACTGACTTGACAAGACAGCGTTTGTTGTTGCGTTTCTTAGCTGAACTTTATGGAGGGAAAGAGTTGAACCATTTGCTTTAAGGTAGTTTATTATCATTAATTTTGTATCTGAAATTCTCTTTCTTGTGGTAGCTTTGTCAGGACTGGATTATGGGGTAGTGCTGATTGCATGAGTTTGTAGGGGTTTCCTTCCAAAGGCGTAGTTTGTGGAGCACTGAGGTTTCTTCTTCCTCTGCTCGGTTCTCCTCCCCCTCCCACCCTCCTCTTTCACCTCCTCCCCCTCTTCTTTTCCCCTTCCTCTTCCCTCCCTTTCTTCCTCCCCTTCTCCCCCTCTTTTGTCTTCCTCTTCCTCCTTCTCCTCCTCCTACTTTTTGCTGGTATTCCTGGGTGCTGTCCCTGAGATTTTGTGCTCCAGGTTAACATTCTACTACTTGAACCATAGCTCCACTTCTGGCTTGTTGCTGGCTAATTAGAAATAAGAATCTCATGGACTTTCCTGCCCTGACTGGTTTTGAATCGTGATCCTTGGATCTCAGCTTCCTGAGTAGCTAGGATCACAGGTGGAATTTTTTCTTTTAAAGTTTGGTAAAATTCAACAGTGAAGCTTTTTGGTTCTGGGCTTTGTTGGGAGATTGTTCTTATGGATTCAATGTCTTTACTTGAACTTTTTTACTTGAAGATTTTACATCTTGGTTCAGTTTCAGTAGGTTATCTAAGTCCAGAAATTTGTCTATTTCTTCTAGATTTTTTAATTTGTTGGTATATATTCATATCTATATCTATCTTCAGAATGATCCTTTGTGACCTTTGATTTTCTATATTATCAGTTGTAATGTTTCTTTTTTTTCTTTAATTTTATTTTTCTTCTGTCCCTTTGAAAGACCCCAGACTCCTGGGATACTTTCGGCAATGGGAGGGCGCCCCAGAAACCAAGACTCCAAACCAGTAGATGCAACAAGCAAGAGGAGTTTATTCAGCGTTTGGGCAAACGGTCTCTCTGCCTTGGCCCAGGAGAGAGCCCGGAGCATCCGTTACAGGCATTCTTAAAGGCAAAAACCACAAGATTAGCATATAACACCAGGTGTCCCAGGATTGGCCCATTTAGAAGTCACTATACACTCCAGCAATCATTTTTACTATGCAGAAGTTTATAACACTCTTTGTAAAACAGTTGGCTCAGGGCAAGTCTAGGGGGAGCAGTCACCCTGGAGGGGAGTTTACATAGTTACAGGCTTGTGATTGATTAACATTTGGCCTAGTTTGCTGGACTTGCCAGGTGGTCCTTATCTTGGGTCCTTATCTTGGGTCCCATTTTTGGGTCCCATTTGACCACTTGGGGAATTTACTTGTTTGTTCTTTATTTATGACCACAGACCTTGTCCTGGGGCGGCATCTGGGCTCCGAGACTTTTTACTCAATTCCTTATTTCCAGAAGGGGGGGGGGGGTTAGTGCTAGGGCGAGCAAGTTTACAAAAGCAAAATCAGCAGTTAGCAATTGTAAAATGTATCTCTAATTTTTAATCTTTCACCTTTTTAGTTAGTCTTGCCTAAGGTTGATCTCTCTCTCTCTCTCTCTCTCTCTCTCTCGGTTGGTGGTGGGGCTTGAACTCTGGGCCTCGGTGCTGTCCCTCAGCTCTTCAGTTCAAGGCCAGTGCTCTACCACTTGAGCCACAGCACCACTTCTGGTTTTCTCGTAGTTTACTGGAGATAAGAGTCTCATGGACTTTCCTTGCCCCAGCTGGCTTTGAACCTTGATCCTCAGATCTCAGCTTCCTGAGTAGCTAGAATTATGGGCGTGAGCCACCGGCACCCAGCCCAAGGTTTATCTTTTAAAAGCTCCAGCCCAGAGGACCATATGGACACCAACTCAGGTAACAGCAAAGTTGATTGTCAGCAAGCTGACAAGGCTGTGCCTTTCCAGCTGGGTGTACCGCTTGTGTTTGTGCAAAGGGGGTATCTTTATACTAGGGCCAGGGAGTACTCTGCAGTTTCACCTGGGACCAACGGGAGCACGTAGCCAGGGCAGGGCTTACTGACTGCAACAGTTGAGGTTAGATCTGGGAGGAAGGCATTCCTTTACTGCAGCTGGAAGCTATGGGGGCCTCAAGGGCAGGGCAGGTGCTCGCACTTGTGGCCAGGCCTGGTCTGGCCACCTGAGGGTCTAGGATGGAGGTTGGTAAGTCAAAACAAGGAGGATATACTTTCATTAATCCTTTGTAAATTCTTTTTTTGGGGGGGTCTGTATTTCATTTATTTCTAATCTGGTCTTATTTAGTTCTTTCTATTGATTTTGGGTTGTTTTTCTTTTCTGGATTTTCTGAAACCTTGAGCTACATCATCAGGAAATCTGAAATGTTTCCACTTTTTTCTTTTTTTTTTTTGCCAGTTGTGGGGTTTGACCTCAAGGCCCTGGGCACTGTCCCTGAGCCTCTCTGTGCTCAAGGCTAGCACTCTACCACTTGAGCCACATACCACTTCCAGCTTTTTCTGTTTATGTGGTACTGAGGAATTGAACCCAGGGCTTCATGCATGCAAGGCAAGCACTCTACCACTCTTCCCAGCCACTACTTTTATTATATTATTATTAATAGTAGTTAATCCTAAAATGTGAACTCACAGCAAACTTCTGAGCATATTTCATGTATTGAAAATGTTAATGATTTTGGAAGAACTGCTTTTAATAGTAATGAGCTAATTTTTTTTAAGTCAGTAGTATTTCTCTAACAAAATTCTGAAAAATCAGGAATGAGATAAGGATGTCCATTCTCTGCATTCCTTTTCAATATAGTACTGGAATTTCTAGCAAGAGCATGAAGGCAAGAGGAAAACATAAAGGGGATCCAAATAGAGAAGAAGTAAAGCTATCAATTTTTGCAGATGACATGATCCTTATTTAAAGGACCCTAAAATCTCCTCCCCCAAAGCTACTAGAGCTGATACTAAACTTTGACAAAGTAGTAGGGTACAACCCACAAAAATCAGTAACTTTCTGGTATACCCACAATGAGAAGATTGAGACTGAAACCATGAAAGCAACTCCATTTTCAAATCTCAAAAGAAGAAAATAAAATCCTTAGGAATTAACCAAGGGTATGAAAGACTCCCACACTAGGCACTCATTGCTATAAACCTCCAACTTCTACTTTTTCTGTTCCCCAAATTTTGGCATATTGTGTTTCCCTTTTTCATCTGATTAAAGGAATTTTATAATTTTCCTTTTGATTTCCTTAATGACCCCTACGTTCAAAGTGTTTTTAATCTTTATGAATTTGTATAATATTTACAATTTTCCTGACAGTTGACTTCTAGTTTCATTCCATTGTGATCAGAAAAGATCGAGGATCTTACTCAAAAAATTTTCAGACTTAGCCCCTCTGTATAGTATTTTCACAGTAAAAAACTTAAATTTAAATTTTTTTTCAGACTTGTGTGTACTGAGGATCAAACCTCTTTACTGAACTACGCTCCCATTCCATGGAGAAGTTTAAAAAGCAGAGAAGGACTATCCATATGTGATGGTCTATTAGCACTAGGCATCATCTTAGTAAATCTCAAAGTGGCAAAAATATCCCTACATAAGCTGGGTTTCAGAGGCTCATATCTATCTTACTAATTCTGTCTCCTGGATTGACTCCTAGTCCAGAGCCTGTTGACATCTTCCTTGCCGGTTGACTGGGGTAATCTGGATATCTCATTTGTTTCAGATTACTACAGTTGACTCTGGTATTTAACATTTCCTTTCTGAGACTCTTTGCCCACAGGGTAGGAGGAATTGGCAAAAGGAGATAACTAGTATTATCCTTTCCACGACAGCTCAGCTAGTCTCAAGTCATTGACCTCTCTGCTGTCCACAGGAAGATGTGAGAAGGCTTACATTTATACATGACATCATCATGGTGCCTCGGTCTTTATAATGCCCAAGGGGTCCCTCTGATACTGACATATCTTCTTGTTTCTGCCAATTATTCTGGCTTCCCCTTTCCCTTCTTTATAACTACATGCTGAAAGTAAAAGCCAGAAGCTTCTTCAGTCTTTCCTTTTTACTTCTCTTGCCTTTGTGTGGTTCTTTGATGTTGCCTCAGGCTGTGCTCTGTTTCAGTACTTTTCTTCTTCAGGAATAGTATTAACATTGACTAGAAAGGAGTGAATTTCAACTTGAAGAACAAAGTAGCTACTGGAAGCCCTTATGATTCTCTCTCTCTTTCTCTTTGTCTCTCTTCCCCCTCTCTTCCTTTCCATCTATCTTGGAACAGATAGTGCTGATGCAACATGAGGTCACTGGTGTTATGTTTTTGAATACAGCTCTATGCTGGGTTATTTGATGATTCCTCCAAAGTTCTCTTTTTAAAAGGTTTTAAAAATTATTATTATAAAAGTGATGTAAAGATTAAAGTTACATAAGTCAAGTAAAGAGTACATTTCTTTTGGGGCAATGTCTCCCCTTCCCTCACTCCCAGTTTTCCCTCCCATTCCCACCCACAAGTTGTATAGTTCATTTTCAACATAGTGTGAAGTAAGTGCCATTGCTGCATTTGTTCACCTTTTGTCCCTCCATTTCTGTGGTTCTTCCCTTACCATCCTAAAGACAGATAAACAAGGCAAAAAAGAAAAGAAAAATAGCAACAAAGACAAAAACCTCTTATTTCCATTTCCTGGAGTTCATTTTGATAAACATTATTTTGTATGATCAGATGCACATAGGCATTGTACCTTTTTGTTCCTCTCCCAAGAATATCCTCCTTTGGAAAAAAATTTTCTTCTTAAGTCTTAGAAAAGGAAATGTCTAAAAATACCCTTGTATCTGTAGTGGCTGTTTACCATAAGCTCTTTGAGTTATAGTTTTCTTACTCTCATTTCATTGCCAGTCTGATTACACACTTCTTTTTTTCTTTTTGTCGGGTGTAGGGCCTGAACTCTGGGCCTGAGCGCTGTTCTTCTGTTCTTCAGCTCAAGGATAGCACTCTACTCACAGCACCACTTCCGGCTTTTTTCTTTTTGCTTATGTGGTGTTGAGGTATGGAACCCAGGGCCTCATATGCATGCAAGGCAAGCACTCTACCACTGAGCCACCTTCCCAGCCCTGCACCCTTCCTTTATTCTAGGTGTAGTGTAGATTTTGCAAAGCTAACAAT
Source organism: Dipodomys ordii (assembly GCF_000151885.1). Taxonomy (NCBI): domain Eukaryota; kingdom Metazoa; phylum Chordata; class Mammalia; order Rodentia; family Heteromyidae; genus Dipodomys; species Dipodomys ordii. The sequence goes on along the minus strand of NW_012267272.1, from coordinate 5,578,924 downwards.
GGACTAAATAACTCCAGTTTCCTATCAGATCCATTTTGTGTAGGCTCAGACCTACACAAAATAAGCTTGCTTATCTTTTCCAGAGTCAGGTACTAATTTTTCTGTTCTAGTCTGAGAAACCACAGTACCCAAAACTTTGAAGACTGGGCTATACCCTGGCCAATGTGCTGCTCTAATCTCACCCCACCATCTGTCAAAGGGACCAATGCCTGTTCCATTCCCCCATTAGCTTCACAAATCTGGCCCCTTTTCTCCCTTGAAATGTAAATAAGCCTTTGTTGCCTTGTTTGCTACTCTGCCTTGGTGAATTCTTTCACATTCCAGTAAGGTCACTGGCTGAAGCCCCCAGCCCTAGCAGATTTGGTCTTCCAAACTGGCTTTCTGAATAACTATTGTAGGAAACTTGAGGAATGAAGGAAACCAGTTAACCAGTTTAATCAAATCCCTGAATGTTTCCCTATTTTAATACAGTCTGTTATTTACCAGAGAAATTTGCTCTTGACATACTCAGACAATAATTTATAATTTCTGCATCCTGCCTTAACTCATTTTCATTGGGATTCATTTGTCCATGTGTTCTAAACTTAAATGCTAAAAGCATGAAACCCATTATCAGTTTAACAATTGGCAAAAAAATAAAATGCATGAACAAGCATAGATGAATTACAAGGGATGAGCTGTTTACTCTAAGCATTATAAAAAGAAGTCTAAATGGCATAGTTTTCAGTTATATGCAATGAGCTGAAACTATAGCATTAGAAATCAGCACATCTTAACATCTATCAAGAATGAATCTTACATTAACAGGATTGTTCAGCCTCTGCATTATTGACATTTGGGGCTAGATAATGCTTTGTTGAAAGTGTGGCCTGTGTATTCTGGGATCTTTAGCAACACTCTTTCCTCTACCTAGCAGATACCAACACCATCTTTGTGCTCTCTGACATAACTGTGACACCCTAAAATATTCCCACACATTGCCAGAAAGGTTCCTAGAAAAGGGGGGAGGGGACAAATTTGCCCTTAGTTTTGAACCAGGTGGAATGAAACCACTCAGTGTAGCTTTTCCAGTATTAGATGATAAAAATCCATAACACAGGACTACATACCATTATATTCAACTCAGTGCTTTAAAACAGAGTACATCTTGTCGCAGCCTCATGAAAATTTTAAAACATTGATTGATATTATCTGTGCTTACGGTGATTAAAAGTAGAATACAAAAGCTAAAAGTTCAAGCTCTAGCATTAGAAATTAAAATGAAACTTGTGTAAACAACTATTAAAACAATCAAATCAAAATTCAGAGTATCTAGAAAATAACATGGAAACATACTTGTGAAATCTTTACTATAACAGAGAAAGTACACTATATTTAATATTGGTATTACCAAACAAGAAATAGAAGAACCAGCTGAAAAACCGATAAAATAATCTTTCACTCTAAGAAATTAGAATCTAATTGATATATTAAGAAAATAGATATTTGAGGGGCTGGGAAGATGGCTCAGTGGTAGAGTGCTTGCTTTGCATGCATGAGGCCCTGGGTTCGATCCCTCAGCACCACACAAGCAGAAAAAGCCAGAAGTGGCACTGGCTCAAGTGGTAGAGTGCTAGCCTTGAGCTGAAGAACTGAGGGACAGCGCCCAGACCAAGAGTTCAGGCCCCATGACTGACAAAACAAAAAACAGAAACAAAAACAAACAAAAAATAGAGATTTAAAAAATAAAATGACATAGTAGTAGATTCCAAAGCAGAAAAACAGCAGAATTGATTAATGTATTTTCTTTTCTTCAGGAAATTTATTGTAAAGGAAAATCCAGGAAAAAAAATAATTTGATTAACCAGTAATTAATAATAGTCAAAAGAACAAATGTGTAAGTACACAAAATAAAAATGGAGGCCAGGTCCCAGTGTCTCAACTTGTGATTTTTAGCTACTCAGGAGGTTGAGATATGGAAGGGTTGAGATTGGCCAGAAAAGTCCAAATGACTCTACCTCCAATTAGCAGTATGGCTCAAGTAGTAGAATATCAGATGTAAGAAAGAAAGCTGAATGAACTCCAGGCCTTGAGTTCACCCAATTACTAGGAAAAAATGGAGAATTAAAGGAATCACTAGAGTATTACGGATAAGTGCTGATAACTCAAAAGATTTTTTTTGTTGTTGTTGTTCACTCTCTTAGCCTAAGTGCTCAGGATAGAGCCTAGCATGGTGTGCTAGTCCAAGCCTGAGTTCAAGTTCTAGTATTACCGACAAGCTATATAAATATAAACATAATCATAAATACAAATACAAATATATAGCTATACTCAAGAGATTGGATTTCTATGGTTCCTGCTTTTAATTTAATATTTTAACAAATATGTCATTGAGTTTTAGGTTTTAAATTTTTAGAAAATAAACTTTCAGACACCTGTACTCCTCCATAAAAACAACAACACAAATACAAATACTCAAGCAGAAAGTCTCGGACTTTTCTTCTGACATCTAAGAAGACAATTAAAAATATATTCAATGGATAAAAAATGATTAAGCAGAAATTATATTTGCAAAAGAGCTCTAAAATTAGAAGAATGATCTGACCTTCCTGTTAGTTATCCTGTAGTCTTCAGGATATCCAACTGAGCAAAAGAGAAACTTTGTTGCTGGGAATGTTAATAAATACTGCAAGCGAGAGAAGTCTTAGTGGTGGCTTGTGGGAGGGAGAATATAGAGTCAGAAGGAGCAGAAGAGAAGCTCCTGGGCACTGGAAATCCTGTCTTTTCATATGTTTGGTGATGGGTAGCATAGGAAGTATAAATGTGAACCATATCATTGAATTGGGCACTTCAGCTTATACTATGTGTATTCACTTTAGCTTACTGTAGCTTAATACAAATAACTGGTCACTAGTTTATAGTGAAGGCAAAACCTATGAGTTCCATATCACTTTGTTTGTACCAGTCACTGTTTCTTGGAATCTGGGGGGGGGGTGATTCTTGTAAATTTCAATGAACTTGAACCCCTCAACTTTGGAAATTAGCTAAGCACCTGGCATGACCTTGAAGCTATTATTGAATCCCTGCCACAACTCATTAAGAATATAAAAGCTTGTATTTTCTTGGAAATGTGTTTAAAAAAGTAATATTTGACAGAGAATGGAAGGCATTATAGCACATACTCCTGGTACTATAGTACAGTGCTAGGTTCTCTCCTTTCCTGGGGAAAACTTTGTTTGCATTTCTGTTAATGATTGGTGGTAAAAGGTTCCAGAGACCACTCTCAGATTCAATGATTTACTAAGGGCCTTAGAGAACTCAGGAGAGCTGTTACCTTCATGGCTGTGGTTAATTATAGTGAAGGAACAAAAATAAAAGTTAGCAGAAGCCAGCCAGATGTGGAGATGAACACTTGTAATCCCAGCATTTGAGTGGCTGAGGCAGGAGGTTGAGAGTTTGTTATCAGCTTGGATTACTTAGAAAGTTCCAGGTTACTTACGCAGTGAGATCTTGTCTCAAAGAGAAACAAATAAATAACAAAACTAGACAAAAATAAAAGGAGCCTAGAGTCAGATTCCACGGTAGACCAGGCACAGAGTTACAGTTGTTTTCTCCCAGTGAATTGTGGAGGGGGTGCTTAATTCTCCTAGAAATAGTAAGTGACAGTATGTGAAGTCCTGAGAAGCAGGAAAATTCATTTGAACTTTGAAGTCTAGTGTTTTCATAAGTGTTGGTTGGGCAGGTATGAAGGATGTGTATAGCTGAGTTTAGTTATTCAGTTGCCAGCTGCTATATGAAGCCAAAATTTCTTTCCCTCACCATAAATCAGGTCATCAGCACAAATCACTCAATAGAGCCCTTTACCATTTTCCTCAGAATGATATTCTAAGGGCATAGAGTTTATCTTTTTTTCTGCTTCTTTTTAAAATTATATATATATATATTAAAATGTTGTACAGAGGGGTTATAGTTACATGAATAGAGTAATGAGTACATTTCATAGTGAGCATTGTTACCTCCTCCTTTGTTGTCCCCCACCATCACTTCCCTCCCCACCTCCCCAACTCCTACTGTCCTCCCACACCGACATTGTAAAGTTTGTTTTCAACATAGTGTCCTGTACACATTGTCATCACAATGGGTCAGCCTGCATCCCCATTTAAGCATTCCCAATATCCCTTCCCTTCCCCAAATTACAAAAATATATATACAAGGTACAGAACATCAACATCAAATCCAGTGAGAACAGGGGTTATACTGTGAGGGAAGAACATAGAAAAGAAATAAAAGAATCACATAGTGCATTGTAATTACATTAAAAACACTAGCAAGCAAGAAAACAAAACAGAACATTTGTATCCCTTGGGGGTACATTTTGTTTAACATTATCTCATGTGGTCATATGTACATTACCTTTGACCTTCTCTGCTTATCCTAGAAATGTACTAGTCATTGCAAACAAGAGAAACCATGGGACCTATGCTTCTTTGGGCCTGGCTTACTTAAGTTTTTCCATCTTTCCATTTCCTAACAAATGAGGCAATGTCATTCTTTCTGATGGAGTCATAGAATTCCATTATATGTATATATATCTCACATTTTCTTGATCCATTCATCTACTGAGGGGCATCTGGGTTGGTTCCCTGTCTTAGCTATGGTGAATAATACTGAGATAAACATGATTGTGCTGGTAGCTTTGGTATGACGTTATTTGTGATCATTTCGGTAAATGCCCAAAGTGGGGATTGCTGGGTCATAAGGGAGCTCTATGTGTAGTCTTTTGAGGAACCTCTATACTGCTTTCCAAAGTGATTGAACAAGTTTACACTCCCACCAACAATGTAGTATGGTTCCCTTTTGGCCACATCCCCTCCAGCATCTGTTATTACTAGATTTCTTGATTAGAGCCATTCTCACTGGAGTGTTGTCATGATTTGCATTTCTTTTGTGGCTAGAGAGGTTGAGCATTTCTTCATGTGTCTATTGGCCATTCTTATTTCCTCTTCAGAGAAATCTCTCTTTAAGTCTTTAGCCCATTTAGTAATCGGGCAGTTGTTTCTTTGAGGATTTGTTGTTGGGGCATTTAGTTTTTTGAATTCTAAGTATATTTTAGATATAAGACCCTTGTCCATTGTATGGCTAGTGAAGATCTTCTCCCAGTCCGTGGGCTTTCTGTTGATCCTGTTAGCTAAGTCCTTTGCCTTGCAGAAAACTCTGCAGTTTCATGCAATCCCATTTGTCCAAACTTTCTATGATATGTTGTGTTTCTGGGTGTCTATTAAGAAAATCTCGGCCTGTGCCAAGGAGCCCTAGATTATTTCCCATTCCTTCTTGTAATGTTTTCATGGAGTCTGCTTTGACTTTGAGGTCTTTGATCCATTTGGAATTGATTCTGGTGCAGAGTGAAATATATGGATCTAGCTTTAGTTTTCTACAGGTGTTTAACCAATTTTGCCAACATCATTTACTGAGAAGACTGTTTTTCTTCCATTCTATTTTTTTTAACCTCCCCTATCAAAGATTAGGTGTCTGTAGGTCTGTGGGTTCACTTCTGGGTCTTCAGTCCTATTCCATTGGTCCTTGGGTCTGTTCTTGTGCCAGTACCAAGCTCTTTTGATAACTACGGCTTTTAGTAGAGTTTGAAATTTGGAAGTGTTCTTTCTACTAAGGACTGTTTTTGCTATTCAGGGTCTTTTATTGTTCCAGATGAATTTTTGGATTGCCTCTTCTGTTTCCTTGAAGAATGAGGTAGGGATATTGATAGGGATCACATTGAATTTGTAGATAGCCTTTGGCAATATTGTCATTTTCACAATGTTAATCCTCCCAATCCAAGAGCATGGGAGGTTTTCCACTTGCTTAGTTCTGCTTTAATTTCCTTTTTCAGGTTTTTAAAGTTTTTATCATAGAGGTCCTTCACTTCTTTAGTTAACTCCTAAGTATTTTGGGGCTATTACAAAAGTGGTTGCTTTCCTAATTTCAGCTGCGCCCTTTTCATTATTGGCATACAGGAAAGCCATTGATTTCTGAGGGTTAATTTTATACCATTCTACTTTGCCAACGTTTCTGAGAGAATGGAGTCCATGGGATTCTTTAAATACAAGATCATGTCATCTGCAAAGAGGGAGAGTTTTACTTCATCTTTCCCTATTTGGATCCCCTTTATGTTTGCATCTTGTCTTATTGCTGTAGCTAGGCATTCTAATACTAGATTGAAGACAAGTGGAGAGAGTGGACATCCTTGTCTCATTCCTGAGTTAAGAGGAAATGGCTTTAGGTTTTCACCATTAAGTATAATGCTGGCTGTAGGTTTGTCATATACAGCCTTTATTGTATTGAGGAATGTTCCATGGATTCCTAATTTTTGCAGAACCTTCATCATAAAGTGGTGTTGGATCTTGCAAATGCTTTTTCTGAATCTTTTGAGATAACCATGTGGTTCTTATCCTTGTTCCTATTGATGTGATGAATTATATTAATTGATTTGCATATATTGAACCAGCTTTGCATCCCTGAAATGAATCCTGTTTGATCATGGTGAAAGATTAAAAATTAGAATTACATTTTACAATTGCCAACTGCTGATTTTGCTTTTGTAAACTTGCTAGTGCTAGCACTAACCCCCCCCCCTCCCTTCTGGAAATAAGGAATTGAGTAAAAAAAAGTCTGCGATAAGGATAAGGATAAGGACCCAAGATAAGGACCACCTGGCAAGTCCAGCAAACTAGGCCAAATGTTAATCAATCACAAGCCTGTAACTATGTAAACTCCCCTCCAGGGTGACTGCTCCCCCAGACTTGCCCTGAGCCAACTGTTTTACAAAGAGTGTTATAAACTTCCCCACATAGTAAAAATGATTGCTGGAGTGTATAGTGACTTTTAAATGGGCCAATCCCAGGACACCTGGTGTTATATGCTAATCTTGTGGGTTTTGCCTTTAAGAATGCCTGTAACCACTGCTCAGGGCTCTCTCCCTTGTCTAGGCAGAGAGACCGTTTGCGCAAATGCTGAATAGACACCTCTTGCTTGTTGCATCTACTGGTTTGGAGTCTTGGTTTCTGGGGCGCCCTCCCATTGACAAAAGTATCCTAGGGGATTAGGGTCTTTCAGTGGTATATGATTTTTTTTGATGAGTTGTTGAAGTCGATTGGCCAAGATTTTGTTAAGTTTTGCATTGATGTTCATCAAAGGAATGGGTCTATAGTTCTCTTTTTTTTTGACGATTTCTTGCCTGATTTGGGGATGAGGGTTATGCTGGCTTCATAAAAAGAGTGTGGTAGTGAATTTTCACTTTCAATTTCATTGAAGAGATGGAGGAGTATTGCTGTGAGTTCTGCTTTGAAGGCCTTGTAGAATTCAGCTGTAAATCCATCTGGCCCTGGGCTTTTCTTGGGTGGGAGGTCTTTTATTGCTCCTTCTATTTCAATGCTTCATATGGGTCTGTTAAGTTGGTTTAAATCATCTTGTTTTAGTTTAGGCATGTCAGTATTTGCTAGAAATCTGTCCATATCTTTCAGATTCTCAAACTTATTGGCATAAAGGTTTGAGATGTATCCCCTTACTATATTCTGATTCTTGGCTGTTTCTGTGGTGAGGTTTCCATTCTCATCTCTGAGTTTGTTTATTTGGGTGTGTTCTCTTCTTTTTCTGACAAGATTTGCTAAGGGTCAGTCAATTTTGTTATTTTTTTCATAGAACCAACTCTTTATTTTGTTCATTCTTTCTCTTGTTTTTTTGGACTCTAATTCATTTAATTAGGTTTCAATTTTAATTATTTGTTTCCATCAACTGGATTCAGGTTTAGCTTCTTGTTCTTGTAAGGAGTTTTAGGTGCCTCATTTAATTGTTAGTTTCAGATCATTGCGATTTGTTAATGTAGGAACTCAGAGCTATAAACTTGCCTCTGAGTACTGCCTTTGCTTTGTCCCAGAGGAGCTGTTTGTGTGTTCATTTTTGTTAAATACCATGAACACTTGAATTTCCTTTCTAGTCTCTTGCATGACCCTCTGGTGGTTCAACAGTGTGTTGTCCAGCCTCCGTGTTTTACAGTATTTCCTTTTGGTGGCTTTTGGTGTTGAATTTTAATTTTGTTCCCTTGTCGTCTGAGAGAATGTGGGCATAATTTCAATGTTTCTGAATTTGGACAGATTTTCTTTGTGGCCTAGAATGTGGTCTATTTTGGAGAATGTTCCATGGGCTGCTGAGAAGAAGGAGTAATCTGATGCTGCTGGGTGAAATATCTGGTCAATGCCTGTTAAGTCTAATTGATATATGCAGATTATAATATCTGAGGTTTTTCTGTTGAGTTTTTGCTGGGTTGATCTACCTAGTGGGGATAGTGGTGTGTTAAAAGTCCCCAACAGAGTTCCGGGAAGATGGTGGAGGAGAAGCTGGAGGCTAAACAAGCTCTTGCATAGAAAACAGTTTTAGTGTTCCAGTGAACAGTCCTAAGCCAGAGAATCACACCAAGTGTGCCATCACAACACAGAGAGTTAGCCAGAGAAGGAAAATCCAGGCAAGGAGACAGATCTGAGCGCTTGCCAGCAGCCGTGGTTGCAGCAGTGGAGGCGGCGGCAGCCGTAGCCGCCATACCTGCAACACAGAGAGTCCGGGACAAAGGCACAGGATGTGGTGGGCGAGCGGATTCTACTCAACACCAGGAAGAACTGACAAGGAGCAGACATCTTCATCCTAAAGTTTACAGACCAGAGACGACCCAAGAACCAAGACTCTGGCATGAGTAGAAGCCTGACATCCTCACTCCTTCTCAGGGAGCAGAGGAAGGAAGGCCACCCCTCCCCCCTCCACCGGAGATGTCCATCTTTGATACTGACAAAGGCCTGGCTGAGGAGCTAGCTCCAACTCGAGCCTTGGATAAAAACAAAAGTCATTTAGCAGGTCACAGGAACCTAACCTGACCTGCCAGGCTCAGCTCCACCCAGGAAAAAGTCACCCAGCCCAGGCCACCTGCCCCAGGAGTGGCTTTCTTCACTGGGTAAACAGAGCCAGAGGCTGCCCCTCCCTATAGCAGCCTTGCCAATCAACTGCAATTCAGTAAACATAAACCCTGCGAATGATTCCAGGCTGGGCTCTGTGAGTGTCTCAGAAGCTAGCCCCTTAGGGAAAAGCTACTGTATGCTGAAAGGCCTCAACTCTACCCTGAACCTAGCCTCATCACAGCATCTCCAAGCTAGAGGAAAAAGCCATCTCCCTCTTTTGTGATACTCAAAGCAGATCAACCTCCTATTGAACTAGCCTGGGAGGAGGATCACAAAATCCTGGGTAAAGCAGAGCATTTTTCTGTCTGCTCAAACAAACTGACATAAGAAACCAACCAAGCCACAGGAAAATCAAACACCACAAGCAGACTGGAGACTCCAACAATAGACTGGTTATGGACAAAAGGGAGATACAGGATCTTCCCATTCCCCCCCCCAAAAAAAAATCACACAACTCTTTTTTTGTACCTTATATAAAAATTTTTATATAAGGCTCTAGCTTTAGTTTTCTACAAGTAGTTAACCAATTTTGCCAGCACCATTTACTGAAGAGGCTGTCTTTCTTCCATTCTATTTTTTTAGATGACTATAGGTCTGTAGGTTCATTTCTGGGTTTTCAATTCTATTCCATTGGTCCTGAGGTTTCTCCTTGTGCCAGTACCAAGCTGTTTTTATTACTATGGTTTTGTGGTAGAGTTTGAAATTTGGTATTGATATTCTTGCAGCACTGTTCCAGTATCTCAAGTTCCGGGTATCTCAACTCCCACTCATGATAATCAGGGGACAGAACAGTTAATGAATAATCCAGAGAAGAGTTCTCAAATAGCTCTACAAACACTGCTGGTAAACATGCTAAATGAAAAGATTGAAATCCTACAAAGGACTCTGTATGAGCATGATAGGGAGAGAGAGGAGGCAAACCAAAGGTTAATACAGGAAAAGATTGAAAACCTACAAAGGACTCTGTATGAGCATGATAGGGAGAGAGAGGAGGTAAACCAAAGATCAATACAGGAATATCTTGAGCAAGAGGAAGCTACTCAAAAACTGATACAGGAATTGAATGAGCAGATTGAGAACATTTAAAGAGAAAGGCAGGAATGGCATGAGCAGGCTGAGAACACTCAAAGAGTACTACAGGTATGGCATGAACATGAGGAAGCTAAGCAAAGAGTAATACAGGAATTGAGAGACCAGGTAGAGAATACACAAAGATCACTAAAGGCATTCATGGAATGCATTAACAAAGAGCTGAAGGAAGTCAGGGAGACCACAAAGGGAATGTTGAATGGAACCCAACAGAAGGAATGGGAGTTCAAGGAAACCATAACCAATCAACTAAATGATTTGAGAATAAACACTGAACACCAACTTATGGAGGTAAAGAAGTTCACACAAGATCTAAAACAAAGCTTCAACAAAAAATTTGAAGCCATCAAACTTGACCAATTAGAAGGAAAAGAAATAAAAAACAAAGTAGAAAGTCTTGACAGCAAGTTAGACCATGCAGAAAATCGAATCTCGAGGATTGAAGACACCCTAGATGTTATAGAGAAAGAACGTACAACCATCCAAGACAAGTCCAAGTTTTATGATAGATCTGTTCAAAACTTGAAAGACACCATCAGAAGGCCTATCTGAGGATAATGGGTGTAGAGGAGCACCTAGAAACAGAAGTTAATGGTCTAGGAAATTTGTTTAACAGGATCCTGGCAGAGAACTTCACAAACATGTAAAAAGATAAGCCTATTCATATACAAGAAACTTTTAGAACTCCACATAGACATTTCCCACCGTCTCATTAGAATACATACAGGATCAATTCAGACCAAGGAAAAGATCCTTAAAGCTGTCAAGCAGAAAAGATCTATCACCTATAAAGGGAAACCAATTAGAATCACCTCAGATTTCTCAGCAGAGACAATCAAAGCAAGGAGAGCCTTGAATGATATATGCCATGCCCTAAAGACAAACAACTATCAACCAGGAATACTGTACCCAGCTAAACCTTCCTTCATAACTGAAGGCCAAATAAAAACCTTCCATATTAAAGAAAAATTGAAACAATATATCTCCACCAAACCAGCCCTACAAAAGATTCTTAAAGATGTCCTACACATAGAAAACCAACAAGACCACAATAAAGGCCAAGAAACTGTACTCACATTGAGAATCCAAGAACCATAGGAAGAACCCAGTTGCCGCAGCCCCAAAGAAGGTGGATAAAATGACAGGAACTCCCAAATACCTCTCAGTCCTATCTCTCAATATTAACGGGCTTTACTCTCCAATTAAGTAACATAGACTGTCTAGTTGGGTTAAAAAGCAAGATCCTTCTCTCTGCTGCCTTCAGGAGTCACATCTTACCCATAAAAAAAAACACATTTTCAATGTGAAAGGCTGGAACAAAATCTACCAAGCAAACGGGCCCCATAAACAGGCAGGAGTTGCAATCCTAATGTCAGATAAAATAGACTTCAAATTAAAATTGGTGAAAAAGATAAAGAAGGTCGCTACATACTAATTAAGGGATCTCTCCTTCAGGAGGATATTGCAATTCTAAATATCTATTCACCAAAAAACAGAGCACCCACATTTATCCAAGAAACACTACTTTCGCTCACATCCCACATAGATCCAAAGACAGTAATTGTTGGGGATTTTAACACACCACTTTACCCACTAGATAGATCAACTCAGCAAAAAACTTAACAGAGAAACCACAGATCTAAACAACTGCATAGATCAACTAGATTTAACAGACATCTACCGAATATTTCACCCAGCAGCATCAGAATACACGTTTTTCTCAGCAGCATATAGAACGTTTTCTAAAACAGACCACATTTTAGGCCACAAATTCAGAAACATTGAAGTTATACCTTGCATTCTCTCAGACCACAAGGGAATAAAATTAGAACTCAACACCAAAAGCCACTAAAGAAAGTCCTGTAACACATCGAGGCTGAACAACATACTGCTGAATCACGAATGGGTCATGGAAGAGATTAGAAAGGAAATTCAAAAATTCATATTTAACAAAAATGAACACACAAATAACCAGCTCCTCTGGGAAACAGCAAAGGCAGTACTCAGGGGCAAGTTTATAGCTCTGAGTTCCTACATCAACAAATTGGAGAGATCTGAAACCAACAATTTAATGAGACAGCTGAGCCTCCTTGAAAAAGAGCAGCAAGATAAACCCCAATCGAGTAGATGGAAAGAAATAATTAAAATTAAATCAGAATTTAATGAATTAGAATAAAAAAAACCATAGAAAGAATCAACAAAACAAAGACTTGGTTCTTCCAAAAAATTAACAAAATTGACAGACCCTTAGCAAATCTTATCAGAAAAAGAAGAGAACACACTCAAATAAACTCAGAGATGAGAATGGAAACATCACCACAGAAATAACCAAGATTCAGAACATTATAAGGGAATACTTCTCAAAACTTTATGCTAAGTTTGAGAACTTGGCAGAAATGGACCTTTTACTAGCAAATATTGACATGCCAAAACTAAACCAAGATGAGTTAAACCATTTTAACAGGCCCATATCAAGCATTGAAATAGAAACAGCAATAAGGGACCTCCCACCTAAGAAAAGCCCAGGATCACATGGTTGTACAGCAGAATTCTACAAGGCCTTCACACCACAGAGCTCACACCACTACTCCTCCAACTCTTCAATGAAATTGAGATAGAAGGTTCACTACCAGACTCATTCTATGAAGCCATCATAACTCTCATCCCAAAACGAGGCAGGGACTTATCAAAGAAAGAGAAGTATAGACCCATTTTTTTTGATGAAATTGATGCAAAACTTCTCAACAAAATTCTGGCCAATTGACTTCAACAATTCATCCAAAAAATCATTCACCATGATCAAACAGGATTCATTTCAGGGATGCAAAGCTGATTCAATATACGCAAATCAATTAATATAATTCATCACATCAATGAGAGCAAGGATAAAAACTACATGGTTATCTCAATAGATGCAGAAAAAGCATTTGACAAGATCCAACACCCCTTTATGATGAAGGTTCTGGAAAAATTAGGAATCCATGGAACAGTCCTCAATACAATACAGGCTGTGTATGACAAACCTACAGCCAGCATTATACTTAATGGTGAAAAACTAAATCCATTTCCTCTTAACTCAGGAATGAGACAAGGATGTCCACGCTCTCTACTTGTCTTCAATCTATTATTAGAATGCCTAGCTACAGGAATAAGACAAGATGCAAACATAAAGGGAATCCAAATAGAGAAAGAAGAAATAAAACTCTCCCTCTTTGCAGATGACATGATTTTGTATTTAAAGAATCCCATAGACTCCACTCACAAATTACTCAAGCTGATTTAAAACTTTGGCAAAATAGAATGGTATAAAATTAACCCTCAAAAAACAATGGCTTTTCTGTATGCCAACAATGAGAAAGGTGTGGCTGAAATTAGGAAAGCCACTGCATTCATAATAGCCCCACAAAAAAAAATACCTAAGAATTAACTTAAATAAAGGAGTGAAGGACCTCTATGATGAAAACTTTAAAAACTTGAAACAGGAAATCAAAACAGAACTTAGAAAATGGAAAAAACTCCCATGCTCCTGGATTGGAAAGATTAACATCGTGAAAATGGCAATACTTCCCAAGGCTATCTACAAATTCAATGTGATACCTAACAAAATTCCAACCTCATTCTTCAAGGAAATAGAAGAGGCAATCCAAAAATTCATATGGAACAATAAAAGACCCTGAATAGCAAAAACGACCCTCAACAGAAAGAACAGTGCTGGAGGAATATCAATATCAAATTTCAAACTCTACTATAAAGCCATAGTAAGCAAAACAGCTTGATACTGGCATAAGAACAGACCTCAGGACCAATGTTATAGAACTGAAAACCCAGAAATGAACCTACAGACCTATAGCCATCTAATCTTCGATAAGGGAGCTAAGAAAATAGAATGGAAGAAAGACATTCTCTTCAGTAAATGGTGCTGGCAAAATTGGTTAATTACTTGTAGAAAACTAAAGCTAGATCCTTATATATCACCCTGCACCAGAATCAACTCCAAATGGATAAAAGACCTCAGAGTCAAAGCAGACACTCTGAATGGAATAAGAGAAACCTTAGGTCTCCTTGGCACAGGCCAAAATGTTCTTAATAGAGACCCAGAAACACAACAAATCAAAGAAAGGTTGGACAAATGGGATTGCATGAAATTGCAGAGCTTCTGCATGGCAAAGGACATAGCTAGCAAGATCAATAGAAAGCCCATGGATTGGGAGAAGATCTTCACTAGCCATACAATGGACAAGGGTCTCATATCTAAAATATGTCTGGAACTCAAAAATTTAAATCCACCAACAACAAATCTTCAATGGAACAACTGCCCAATAAATAATTGGGCTAAAGACTTAAAGAGAAACTTCTCTGAAGAAGAAAGAAGGATGGCCAATAGACACATGAAGAAATGTTCAACATCCCTAGCCATAAAAGAAATGCAAATCAAAACAACATTGAGATACCACTTCACCCCAGTTAGAATGGCTAAAATCAAGAATTCTAATAACAACAGATGCTGGAGAGGATGTGGACAGAAAGGAACCTTACTTCATTGTTGGTGGGAATGTAAACTTGTTCAACCACTTTGGAAAGCAGTATGGATTTTTCTCCCAATGATCCAGCAATCCCACTTTCGGGCATTTACCCAAATGTTTACAAACAAGACCACACTATTGCTACCAGCATGACTATGTTTATTGCAGCATTATTTACTATAGCTAAGATATGGAACCAACCCAGATGCCCCTCAGTAGATGAATGGATCAAGAAAATGTGGTATATATACACAATGGAATTCTATGCCTCCATCAGAAAGAATGACATTGTCCCATTTGTTAGGAAATTGAAAGACTTGGAAAAAATTATATTAAGTGAAGTAAGCCAGGCCCAAAGAAACATAGGTCCCATGGTTTCTCTTATTTGCAATATCTAGTATATGTCTGAGTCAAACAGAAAAAGTCAGATAAGGTGATGTTAGGAAAATGAACCCTAAGATATGTATTCAAATGTTTTTTTTCTTTCATGCGATTGTTTCTAACACATTTATAAGATGATTTCTTTGTTGCTTTGTATGTCCCTCCCTAATGATATAACCCTTGCTTTCACTGTATTTAATGTTGTTATAATTTGTGGAGGGGAAGGAAAAAAACAAATCGTTTAAAAAGGGATACAGGTGGACCCATTGCAACAATGAGATGTACAAGTCGTAATGTCGAAAACGAAATTTACAACTTTTGTGGGGGGGGGAAGGAGGTTTAGGTGGGGGCACAGGGAGGGGGGTAGGATGGGATGGGAAGGGGAAACAAAGGAGGAGGCTACAATGCTTGATAAGAAATGTACTCATTATCTTGCCCATGTAATTGTAAACCCTCTGTACGGTATTTTCACAATAAGAAAAAGAACTTCTAAAAAAATATTTTGTCTAAACTTTTTTTAAGTTTTAACTTAAAAAAATTTGTTTTCTATTAACTTTTTTCTTCCTCTTATAATTTTTATTTTAGCGGAATATGTGTGTGTGCTTTCTTTTCTTTTCTTCAAAATGTTTTTGTTTAGCTCTACTGACCTTCTGGTCCTTTTTTTTCCCTTTCCTTCTCATTCTTTTCACTTTTTCTTCTCTTTCATTCTTCTTTGCGTGACTTAATTGCTGTTCTGCTCATCCTTAGATATACTCGTAGTCGATTAGACCTTATCCCCCATTGTATACACACTTAATCCAGAAATTTACCACTCAGTTCAAAACCTCTTAAACTTAAATCCCTTAATAGCAGTACTACCTCTTTATACCTATATAATATTTTAAGAATTTTTATTTTTAAGTTATTCACATCTCCATTCTATCCCTCCCCTTCTCTTATCCTATTCGCATTCTTCTCTGAATATTACATTCTTAAATTTGCATAATTTTTAAGTTTCACTTTTTAATTTTTAATTTTTGCTTTTCTATTTTTTCTTGTCTCTTTTGTTCTTCTCTTCTTTTTTTCTCTCTCTCTATGATCATCCTATCCAACCCATTTCCCACTTTGAGATTAGGATTTAGTTAAGTTAACTCTCCCTCTGCCTTCCACATTCCTCTATTCCTATTTTTACCCATATCTCTCCCTAAATCTAATTATTTCTGGTTTGCCAAATTCATCTTTGACGTTTGTAGTGCATTAATACATAGTTGTTTGATGTTGAATAGATGTATCTGTTGAACTAGATTGTATCTGCAGAATTTTGACTGTGCAACTACACACTTTGGTTGATGCTGGCCTTAAGATAGTGTGCTAGCACAAAAGTGGTGTTATTTTCATCCCAAATGGGCAGAGCAAGCTGGAAAAACTCAAGAAAAATGGCAAGTCCGGTATCTCAACTCCACTCATGAAAATCAGGGGACAGAACAGATAATGAATAATCGAGAGGAGAGTCCCCAAAAAACTCTACAAACACTACTGGTAAACATGGTAAATGAAAAGATTGAAAACCTGCAAAGGACTCTGTATGACCGTGATAGGGAGAGTGAAGAGGCAAAACAAAGGTCAATACAGGAAACTCATGAGCATGAAGAAGCTACTCAAAGATTAATACAGGAATTGCGTGAGCAGCTTGAGAACACTCAGAGAAATAAAGCAATGGTGTGAGCAGGCTGAGATCAGTCAAAGAGATAGACAGGAATTGCAGGAGCTGGAAGTGAACAGACAAAGAGAAAGTCACGAATGGCATGAGCAGGCTGAGAACACTCAAAGAGAACTACAAGAATGGCATGAATGTGAGAATCTAATCAAAGAGTAATACATTGAGAGAGCAGGATGAGAATACACAAAGATCACTAAAGGCATTCATGGAATCCATAAACAGAGAGCTGAAAGAACTCAGGGAGACCATGAAGGGAATGCTGAATGGAACTCAACAGAAGGAATGGGAAGCCAAGGAAAACATAACCAATCAACTCAGTGATTTGACAATAAACACTAAACACCAAATTAAGGAGGTAAAGAAGTTCATACAAGATCTAAAACAAAGCTCCAACAAAGAATTTGAAGCCATCAAAGATGACCAACTAGAAGGAAAAGAAATAAAAAACAAAGGAGACAATCTTGATAGTAGGTTAGACCATGCAGAAGATCGAATCTCGAGGATTGAAGACACCCTAGATATTATAGAGAAAGAACATACAACCATCCAAAACAAATCTATTCAACACTTGGAAGACACCATCAGAAGGCCTAATCTGAGGATAATGGGTGTAGAGGAGCACCTAGAGACAGAAATTAATGGTCTAGGAAATTTGTTTAACAGGACCCTAGCAGAGAACTTCACAAACATGCAAAAAGATAGGTCTATTCATATACGAGAAGCTTTTATAACTCCACATAGACCAGACCAGAACAGGACATCCTACCGTCACATTATAATCAATTCAGACCAAGGAAAAGATCCTTAAAGCTGTCGAGGAGAAAAGATCTATCACCTATAAAGGGAAACCAATTAGAATCACCTCAGATTTCTCAGCAGAGACAATCAAAGCAAGAAGAGCCTGGGATGATGTATGCCATGCCCTAAAGACAAATATCAACCAAGAATACTGTACCCAACTAAACTCTCCTTCATAACCGAAGGTCAAATAAAAACTTTCCATATTAAAGAAAAATTGAAACAATATATCTCCACCAAACCAGCCCTACAAAAGATTCTTAAAGATGTCCTACACATAGAAAACCAACAAGACCACAATAAAGGCCAAGAAACCGCACCCACACTGAGAATCCAAGAACCATAGGAAGAACCCAGTTGCCACAGCCCCAAAGAAGGTGGATAAAATGGCAGAAACTCCCAAATACCTCTCAGTCCTATCTCTCAACATTAACGGCTTTACTCTCCAATTAAGTAACATAGACTGTCTAGTTGGGTTAAAAAACAAGATCCTTCTATCTGCTGCCTTCAGGAGTCACATCTTGCCCATAAAAACAAACACATTTTCAATGTTAAAGGCTGGAACAAAATCTACCAAGCAAACGGCCCCTGTAAACAGGAAGGCGTTGCAATCCTAATATCAGATAAAATAGACTTCAAATTAAAATTAGTGAGAAGAGGTAAAGAAGGTCGCTACATACTAATTAAGGGATCTCTCCTTCAGGAGGATATTACAATTCTATATATATACAATGGAGCACCCAAATTTATCCAAGAAACACTACTTTCCCTCAAATCCCACATAGATCCAAAGACATTAATTGTTGGGGACTCTAACACACCACTTTCCCCACTAGATAGATCCTGTATTTCCTGTAGTGATCTGTCATGTTTCTTAGTTTTGTTATGAATAATTGTGTGCTCTTTCTCTACGGAATATAAACTGTCTTCAGCCTCTGCGATTCATTCTTCGGCCTCATCCATTCTACTTTGAAGGCTTTTTACTTTAGTGTTTATCACCTTTCCTTCTTGCTATTCTTTCTTAATAGTGGCCAGCTCCTTATTAAAGTTTTCTTTTAAGTCTTGAATAGATTTCCTTACCTCCTGGAGTTGGTTATCAGACGTCTCTATCCACTACTTAATCTGGGTTCCTATCTTTTCATTAGATTCTTTCTCCCTCTGCTGGAGTTCCTTTATCTTTTTATTTGTGGAGGCCATGAAGCCATCTATTAGCTTCTGGTTGGCCTCATCGCATTCTCTGATAACCCTATGCAGGGTGTCCAATTTTTCATTGAGCAGGTTGACCAGTCATGCTTTTAATCTATCTTGAGCATTATCCTCTAGGTCATTCTGGGACTGCTCTGTAGCTTGTTTATGTGTAGATGGTGTTGTGGTTTGTTGATTGGCCAAATTTCTTGTGTTTCTGTGATTAGTTCTACTCATTTGGAGACAAGAATCACGCTGGTACGACAGTAGGACAGTCTTTTAGGACCAGAGCCAACCTGGTGTTGTGCAGATGTATAGATCGCTTTCTTTGCTTGGAGAGGCATATTGTGGCTTCAGGGTCAAGATTATGTATAGTTGTAATTTTTTAGACAATCTGGGTTTGGCTGATAAGTATTCTGCTCCTTAGAGTTAACAAGATGGGCCCCTTGTACTCAGAATAGTCAAATGAAACCAAGTTTGTAGTCAAATATAGAACCAACTGTAAACTGGCCAAATATAAACCATTATGGATCAATTGGTTGGAGTAGATAGAGAAGTGAAGGGTTAAGATTGGAGAGATGTGAATTTAAGTTCAGAAGAGAACTTGGGTATAATAGTAGAGGGTTGAGAACAGCAGCTTAGGGGAGGGGCGTATATAGTAGGAGGAGAATAAAGACCTTGTTACTGAGTATAAAAAGTGGGGAAGAATTTGAAGAAAGGTTGTGTAGGGAGTAGCTTAGAGATCTAGATGAAGGTAAGAAGAAGAAGAAGTTATATAAAATTGTATTTGGGAGATTTATTGGAAAGTTGCTTAATCTAAGTTAACTCCTGTAATTATTGTTTACTTTGTGTATAGAACTAGACAGGGTAGCTCTGATGGAGTAGTAGTATGTGGACAGAGAGGAGAAGGAGAGAGTGACAGGAAAAGGAAGAAGAAAAAAAAACCTTACAAATTAGGAAATTGGAAACTGGGAGAAGAAACCAAATAATAATGAAAAATAGAAGCGTTAAGTGGAATAGCAAATCCTAAATCACGATACACATAAGTAAACACATAGAAATAAAAACAAACAAATGATCAGACATAAAAACTAACAAAACAAAACAAAAACAATAAAATAATTAAACAATGGTTTTTCCGGGTTCTTTGGGGGAGTTTTAGTCTCCCCGTAGTCCTCAGAGCAGACTCCCGATAGAACCTTGTATGCCTTGCTGTAGTCCACTTTCCTTGTGGCTTGGTTGGGAGCAAATGGCCTTTTGATGGGGGAGGCTGCCTGCTATCTATAGTCCCACTCTCCTGCCTGGTAGAAGGGAGTTTTAAGGGTTTCAGGTTTGTAGACTGCTATCATAGGCCTGGAGCTGTGTTTCCAGGCTTTTCCAGGTAGCCATAGGGGCCTTAGGAACAAAGCTTATGTCCATGTCCTGTTCTGGTGTAATCCCTCCCTTTTGGAAGGGGGTTTGGGTCAGAGGGCTTTGGGATCCCTCAGGGAATTGCCACCCCCAGGGAATGGACCCAGTTAGGTTATTCACGAGGTCTGTAGCTGGGTGTGAGCTGGACCACAGAGCCTGTGCTGTGGCGGGTAAGATGGAGTTGGCAGGTTCTCAGTCAGAGGGTCTAGTTGTTGGCAGGTCCAGGTGTGTGTGTATGGCCGGGGGAGGGGAGAGGCTCTGCTGATGCTGAAGGGTCTCCTTTGTGGCAGTGTGGGGAGTCCTGGCACTGGGTGGAGGTTGGTGCAGCAGGCTGGTGTAGACTGAGGGGGTCCGTGCTGGTCTGCAGCAGTGGTGGTGGGAGGTGGAGGGTGGTGGCTGGTGGCAGGCAGCCTTGGAGGTTTCTGCCTGCAGCTGCTCGGTGTGTCAGCAGCAAGAGATGCCTGCAGCAGCTTGGTGGTGCAGCAGCTGTGAGTGCCTGGGGTCTGCACAGAGTGGCAGCAGGGAGGGAGCAGGTCTCAGCGCTTAAAGTCTGCAGAGAGTCCCTGGGTGGTGCAGCATGGAGCGGGCGTGGTGCAGCTGCTCCAGGGGTGCCGATCACTGTTTCTCTTTCTCTTTCCTTATTTGCCTCTTGTAGTAGAAAAAGTCTTTAGGTATTTAGAGTTTGATTGGAGTGGGTCTCTTGTGGTAAAGTGTGGCTGTGCCCCTAGATCTTCTTTTGGTCAGAGACACTTGGTGGGGCTACCTGTGAGGGCGCGGCCATTTTCTTATCTCTATTTCTATAGCTTATCTTCTATGAGTTGTTAAGGGCCTGATTTGGACTCTTCAGGGTTGAGTTATCCCACATCTACTGAGTTTACTATTGAAGAGAGGGTTTTACAATTTGATGTGGAAAGTTGTCTATCCATAGAAAGCTTGTAGTGATGAAAATGACTCCTGTCCAGTGACAATAATCCTTAGATGTAAATTATTACATTTGGTAGAAAAGTAAGCTCAATGGTAACCTAGTTTTATCACTGTAACATTATTAACCAGTTTGGAATCTAGACGAGCAATCTTATGCACACCCTCTTTTTCTCAGCCAATGGAAACATTTCACTGTCTCCTATTCTCTTGGTTGGTTTCTTAACATTTTGCTGATTCTGTCATTAATGAAGTAATGAACTCATTTGTAGGTATTTTAGTTCATAAAATTAGGCTCTGTATGATATTGTTTACAGGCTCTGCTAGATAGCCTTCTCAATGCTCAACAAGGTCCCTACTGTGTCATTGTTGTGAGAATCTGGAGTGAGGGAAGAGGGGAAAAAAAAAAAACTTCAGTACCCCATTGCTCTGGAAGCCTTGGTAGGGCCATCTATTATTTTGCCTGCCCAGAAATCTTTCCCCCAATAGTCTATTAGCTTGCCAACTGCCTCCTGCATCTATCTCATGAATGGAAGTAAGAACTTTGGGATTTGGAATGTAGAGGGAGAAATAGTAAGGCTGCAGTTCAGATTCCAGGAAGGTTTCAACTATAGACCTGGATATGATTTCGGGTATCTAGAGTTAGATACTGGTTTGCAATGGTCAGAAATGGACATTTCTAGTGGAATCCTGAACTGTTAAAAGTTCCAGAGAATTACCAAGTCTTTTTTCTTTTTTTTTTGGGTGGTCCAGTCATGGGGCCTGAACTCTGGGCCTGGACGCTGTCCCTCAGCTCTTCAGCTCAAAGCTAGCGCTCTATCACTTGAGCCACAGCGCCACTTCTGGCTTTTTCTTTTTGTGTATGTGGTGCTGAGGAATTGAACCCAGGGCCTCGAGCATGCAAGGCAAACACTCTACCACTGAGCCACCTTCCCAGCCCCCAGAATTACCAAGTCTTAAAAATATAATTTAAGTTTAACTTTCAGATTACTCTTCATTATTTAGGGCCACATAATGTATATTCTTCAAAGTGTTGACATGAGATTATCATTTTGTCCCTTGTATTGTTTCTTGTGGTGACATATCATTAATGTTGCATGACACTGTCTGCCTAAGAAAGGCCTTTCTGGAGAGTGGGAAGGTCAAGAAATACTGTATGGACTGGGGCAGGATATCACTGTTGTGCTTGTCCAAGTGCATATTGGTGAGCCAGTATATACTATGTGCTGCTTGTCTTATCTTTTTCAGACAAGATGTATTGCTATTGATGTATCTTACTCCATAGTTGATCAAATCCCACTGATTAGGAAGACCAAATTAACAAAAGTCCCCAAGAAGGCCAAGTTCATTAGTTATCAATAGCTGGGCTTAATACAAAGTATTGACTAAATAAGGCTATACTCATTGCAGACTGTTACTGGAGAGAGGGAAAATCTTTACTGAGGGGTGGTGTGTTAGTACATAGGGCCACCATAACGAGGCACTGCAACTGAATGTCTTTAAAATTTTTTAAACCAGTGTTGGGGCTTAAACTCAGGGCCTGAGCTCTATACCTGAGCCTCCTTGTGCTCAAGGCTAACACCCTAGCACTTGAGCCACAGTGCCACTTCTGGATTTTTCTGTTTTATAGTTTAAAAGAGTTTCACAGGGAGATCCAGAGGAAGATGGTGGAGGAGAAGCTGGAGGCTAAACAAGCTCTTGTATAGAAAGCAGTTTTAGTGTTCCAGTGAAAAGTCCTAGGTAGAGAGTCATAGTTCAGAGAGTTTGGCCAGAGAGGAAAAATCCAGGCAGCTTGGTTAAGGAGAAAGATCTGAGCACTTGCTGTTGTCTGTGGTGGCGGCTGCTGCCGCAGCTGCCATATCAACAGAGAGAGCCTGGGACAAAGGCACCAGAGATGGTGTGCAAGTGGATTCTACCAGTAAGAACTGACAAGGAGCAGAAATCTTCATCCTGCTGATCACTGACAGTCGCAGACTGTGAACAGCCTGGAAACCAAGGGATAGGCATGAATATACCCCAAGACATACTCACTCCTTCTCTCAGAGCAGTCGTGGGAAGGTAGCTCCTCCCCCACCACCAGAGAACAGCTCCTTGGAAGTAGACAATAAGAACCATTCATCAGGTCACAGGAACTTGACCGGTGGTGCTCACCTCCATGCATGGGAGGAGTTGCCCTTCCTAGTCAAAGGAAGCTCCACCCAAGGAGGAGTGACTTTCTTCACTGGTTAAAGAGATCCCGAGGCTGCCCTTCCTCACTGCAGCATAGGCAGCAGACTCAGCAGCAGGAGGGGTAAAAGAAAAACAATCGAAACTCAGTAAACAAAAATCCTGAGAATGGATCCAGGCTGGGCTGTGTGAGTGTTTCAGGACCTAGCCCCTCAGGGAAAAGCTACTGATTGCTGACAGGCCTCAAACCTACCCATGACTTAGCTTCATCACAGCATCTCCAAGCTAGAGGAAACAGCCATCTCCCTCTTTTGTGATACTCAAAGCAGATCTCCTTCTCACTAAACTAGCCTGGGAGGAGGATCATAAAGTCCTGGGTAAGGCAGAGTTTCCTTCTGCCTCTTCAAGCTGACTTAAGAAACCAATCAAGCCACAGGAAATTAAAAAGTTGTTTTCCACTTTTTTTATATTCTTATTTTAGGTGTGTCTGTGTTTTAATTCTTTTTACTCTTTTCCCGTTTTGTCTTTTTTTTTTGATTGACTTAATTGCTGTTCTGCTCATCCCCAGATATATACCCGTCATTGATTATTAGACCTTATCCTTCATTGTGTGCATACTTATTTCAGAACTTGATTACCCAATTCACAAACTCTTAGCCTTAATTCCTTTAATAGTAGTATTATTTCTTTATACTTATATAATTTTAAGTGTTTCATTTTTAAATGCTTTATTTTTTCATTTTTCATTTTTATTTCTCTTCTCCTCTCCTTCTATTCTTATCCTCTATCAGTATTACTCCCTCATACTCATATAATTTTTAAGTGTTTTATTTTTAAAATTGAATTTATTTTTCATTTTTTCTTGTTTCTATATCTCTTTTCCTTCTATCCATTTCCTCTCTGAAATTAGGGATTGGTTAGACTCCCTCTTTTCTTTTCCCTCTCCATATTCCTCTAATCTTATTTCCCTAAATCTATTAAGTTCTGGTCTGCTGACTCCCTCTTCCACATTCTTAGTCCATTAATCCATAGTTGATTGTTGTTGAACTAGATTGTATCTGTTGAACTAGATTGTATCTGTATTAATTTTGACTGCATCAATCAATCTGTGAAACTACAGGGTTCTGGTTGATGCTTGCATTAAAATAGTGTTCTAGCATGAAATTGGTTTTGCTTTCATAGTAAATGAGCACAACAAGCCAGAGAAACACACAAAAGTGGTAAGTCCAGGTATCTCAACTCTCACTCAATATAATCAGGTGTCAGAACAGTTAATGAATAATCCAGAGTTCCCAAAATGCTTTACAAACATTACTGGTAAACATGCTGAATGAAAAGTCTGAAAGCCTGAAAGGACTCTGTGTGAGCATGAGAAGGAGTGAGATAAGGCTAACCAAAGATTAATACAGGGATTTCATGAGCATGAAGAAGCTAATCAAAGATTAATACAAGAATTGTGTGAGCGGGATGAGAATAGAAAAAGATCAATGGAGGCATTCATGGAAACCACAAACAGGGAGCTGCAGGAAACCAGGGAAGCCACAAAGGGAATGCTGAAAAGAGCCCATCAGAAGGAAAGGAAGTCCAATGAAACCATAATCAATCAATTAAATACTGAAAACCAAACTAAGGAAATAAAGAAGTCCATACAAGATAAAAAAAAAAAAAAGCTCCAACAAAGAATTTGAAGCTATAAAAGCCAACCAATTAGAAAGAAAATAGGGGCTGGGAAGGTGGCTCAGTGGTAGAGTGCTTGCCTTGCATGCATGAGGCCCTGGGTTCGATTCCTCAGCACCACATAAGCAAAAAGAAAAAAGCCGGAAGTGGCGCTGTGGCTCAAGTGGTAGAGTGCTAGCCTTGAGCTGAAGAGCTGAGGGACAGCACCCAGGCCCAGAGTTCAGGCCCCACAACTGGACCAAAAAAAAAAGAAAGAAAGAAAGAAAGGAAATAAAAAAAACAAAGTAGAAAGTCTTGACAGTAGGCTAGACCATGCAGAAGATAGAATCTCTGGGACTGAAGACAGCCTAGACAGTATATTCAAGACAAATCTAAGAAATATGATAGACCTATTCAACATATAGAAGACATCATTAGCAGGCTTAATCTGAGGATAATGGGTGTAGAGGAGCACCTAGAGACAGAAGTTAATGGTCTAGAAAATTTGTTTAACAAGACCCTAGCAGAGAACTTCCCAAACATGCAAAAAGATAGGCCTATTCAGATAAAAGACGCTTTTAGAACACCAAATAGACCAGACCAGAATAGGACATGCCACCATCACATTATAATCCATACAGGATCAATTCAGACCAAGGAAAGAATCCTTATAGTTGTCAAAGAGAAAAGATGAATCACCTATAAAGGGAAACCAATTAGAATCACCTCAGATTTCTCAGCAGAGACAATCAAAGCAAGAAGAGCCTGGAATGATGTATGCCATGCCCTAAAGACAAATAACTATCAACCAAAAATACTGTACCCAGCCAAACTCTCCTTCATAATGGTAGTCAAATAAAAACTTTCCATAGCAAAGAAAAACTGAAACAATATATGTCCACCAAACCAGCCCTACAAAGGATACTTAAAGATGTCCTACACACAGAAAACCAACAAGAGCACAATAAAGGCCAAGAAACCGCGCCCAGAGAACCCAAGAGGCATAGTAAGAACCCAGTTGTCACAGCCCCTAAGAAGGTGCATAACATGGCAGGAACTATCAAACATCTCAGGCCTAACTCTCAACATTAATGGACTCAACTCTCCAATAAAGTTTCATAGACTATCTAGTTGGCTCAAAAAGCAAGAGCCTTCTATCTACTGCCTTCAAGAGACACACATTGCCCACAAAAATAAACATATTCTGAAAGTGAAAGGCTGGAATGAAATCTACCAAGCAAAAAGCCCCCAGAAGCAGGTGGGAGTTGCAATCCTAATATCAGATAAAATAGATTTCAAATTAAAATTAGTGAGAAGAGATAAAGAAGGTCACTACATACTAATTAAGGGATCTCTCCTTCAAGAGGATATTACAATTCTAAATATTTACTCACCAATAATGAAGCACCCAAATTTATCCAAGAAACACTACTTTCCTTCAAGTCTCACATAGATCCAAAGACATTAATTGTTGGGGAATTTAATACATTTAGCCACTATCCCCACTAGATAGATCAACTCAGCAAAACCTCAACAGAGAAACCACAGATCTAAACAACTGCATATATCAATTAGATTTAACAGACATCTACTGAATATTTCACCCAACAGCATCAGAATACACTTCTCAGCAGCACATGGAACATTTTCCAAAATAGACCACATTCTAGGTCACAAAGCAAATCTGTCCAAATTCAGAAAGATTGAAATTATGCCCTGCATTCTGTCAGACCACAAGGGAATAAAATTAGAACTCAATACCAAAAGCCACCAAAGAAAGCCCTGTAACACATGGAGGCTGAACAACACACTGCTGAATCATGAATGGGTCATGG
Source organism: Dipodomys ordii (assembly GCF_000151885.1). Classification (NCBI taxonomy): domain Eukaryota; kingdom Metazoa; phylum Chordata; class Mammalia; order Rodentia; family Heteromyidae; genus Dipodomys; species Dipodomys ordii. The sequence continues at coordinate 5,552,283 of NW_012267272.1, read as the reverse complement.
AAGAAATTAGAAAGGAAATTCAAATGTTCATGATATTCAAAAAAAGGAACACACAAATAACTAGCTCCTCTGGGACACAGAAAAGGCATTACTCAGAGGCAAGTTTATAGCTCTGAGTTCCTACATCAACAAATTGGAGAAATCTGAAACCAACAATTTAATGAAACATCTCAAACTCCTTGAGAAAGGGCAGAAAGCTAAACTTCAATCCAGTAGATGGAAAAAATAATTAAAATTAAATCAGAATTAAATGAATTAGAGTCCCCAAAAAACCATGGAAACAATCAACAAAACAAAGAGTTGGTTCTATGAAAAAAATAACAAAATTTACTGACCCTTAGCAAATCTTATCAGAAAAAGAAGAGAACACACCCAAATAAATAAACTCAGAGATGAGAATGGAAACACCATAGAAACAACCAAGATTCAGAACATTATAAAGAAATACATCTCAAACCTTTATGGTAATAAATTTGAGAATCTGGATGAAATGGACGATTTTCTAGCAAATATTGACATGCCAAAACTAAACCAAGATGAGTTAAACCAACTTAATAGACCTATATCAAGCATCAAAATAGAAACAACAATAAAAGACCTCCCATCCAAGAAAAACCCAGGATCAGATGGATTTACAGCTGAATTCTACAAGGCCTTCAAAGCAGAACTCACACCACTACTCCTCCAACTCTTCAATAAAATTGAAAGTTAAAATTCACTACCATACTCTTTCTATGAAGCCAACATAACCCTCATCACAAAACCAGGCAGTGACTCATCAAAGAAAGAAAACTATAGACCCATTTCTTTGATGAACATTGATGCAAAACTTCTCAACAAAATTTTGGCCAATCGACTTCAACAACTCATCAAGAAAATCATACACCACTATCAAACAGGATTCATTTCAGGGATGCAAAGCTGGTTCAATATACGCAAATCAATTGATATAACTCATAATATCAACAAAAGCAAGGATAAGAACCACATGGTTATCTCAATAGATGCAGAAAAAGCATTTGACAAGATCCAACACCCCTTTATGATGAAAGCTCTGGAAAAACCAGGAATTCATGGAACATTCCTCGATATAATAAAGGCTGTGTATGACAAACCTACAGCCTGCATTATACTTAATGGCAAAAAGTTAAAGCCATTTCCTCTAAATTTAGGAATGAGACAAGGATGTCTCCTCTCTCCATTTCTCTTCAACCTAGTATTAGAATGCCTAGCTGGGACAACAGGACATGATGCAGATATAAAGGGGATCCATGTAGGGAAAGATGAAGTAAAACTCTCCCTCGTTGCAGATGACATGATCTTGTATTTAAGGAATCCCATGGACTCCACTCCCAAATTACTCAAGCTGAATCAAAATTTGGCAAAGTAGCATGTTATAAAATTAACCCTCAAAAATCAGTGGCTTGCAGTTCTGTGAAGAGGGTGGAGGAGAAGTTGGAGGCTAAACAAGCTCTCACATAGAAAGCAGGTTTAGTGCTCCAGTGAACAGTCCTAAGCCAGAGAATCACACCAAGTGTGCCATCACAGTACAAAGAGTTAGGCCAGAGAAGGAAAATACAGACAAGGAGACAGATCTGAGCAAATTCGACTCAAAACCAGCAAAAAACTGACAAAGAGCAGACATCTTCATCCTGCAGTTCGCACACCAGAGACGACCCAAGAACCAAGACTCCAGCATGAGAAGAAGCCTGACATCCTCACTCCTTCTCAGGGAGCAGAGGAGGGAAGGCTACCCCTCCCCCCCAATACCAGAGATCTCCATCTTTGATACTGACAAAGGCCTGGCTGAGCAGTTAGCTCCAACTCAGGCCTTGAAAGAAAACAAAAGTCATTTAGCAGGTCACAGAAACCTAACCTGATCTGCCAGGCTCAGCTCCACCCAGGAAAAAGTCACCCAGCCTAGGCCACCAGCTCCAGGAGTGGCTTTCATCCCTGGGTAAACAGAGCCAGAGGCTGCCCCTCCCTATAGCAGCCTTGCCAATCAACTGCAATTCAGTAAACATAAACGCTGAGAATGGCTCCAGGATGGTCTCTGTGAGTGACAAGCTAGCCCCTCAGGGAAAAGCTACTGTATGCTGAAAGGCCTCAACTCTACCCAGAACCTAGCCTCATCACAGCATCTGCAAGCTAGAGGAAAAAGCCATCTCCCTCTTTTGTGATACTCAAAGCAGATCAACCTCCTATTGAACTAGCCTGGGAGGAGGATCACAAAATCCTGGGTAAAGCAGAGCATTTTTCTGTCTGCTCAAACAAACTGACATAAGAAACCAACCAAGCCACAGGAAAATCAAACACCACAAGCAGACTGGAGACTCCAACAATAGACTGGTTATGGACAAAAGGGAGATACAGGATCTTCCCATTCCCTCCAAAAAAATCAAAGAATTCTTTTTTTGGTACCTTTTATAAAAAAAATTTTCCTAAAACTTTTTTTTTAATTTTTAACTTCTTTTTTGAAATTTAGTTTTCTAAAGATCACTAAAGGTATTCATGGAATCCATACAGAGAGAGCTGAAAGAAGTCAGGGAGACCACAAAGAGAATGCTCAATGGAATCCAACAGAAGGAATGGGAGTCCAAGGAAACCATAACCAATCAACTAAGTGATTTGACAATAAACACTGAACAAATTAAGGAAGTAAAGAAGTTCATACAAGATCTAAAACAAAGCTCCAACAAAGAATTTGAAGCCATCAAAGACAACCCACTAGAAGGAAAAGAAATAAAAAACAAAGTAGAAAGACTTGATAGCAGGTTAGACCATGCAGAAGATCGAATCTTGAGGATTGAAGACAGCCTAGATATTATAGAGAAAGAACACACAACCAAGACAAGTCCAAGAAATATTATAGATCTATTCAACACTTGGAAGACAGCATCAGAAGGCCTAATCTGAGGATAATGGGTGTAGAGGAGCACCTAGAGACAAAAGTTAATGGTCTAGAAAATTTGTTTAACAGGATCCTAGCAGAAAACTTCCCAAACATGCAAAAAGATAGGCCTATTCAGATAAAAGAAGCTTTTAGAGACCAGACCAGAAAAGGACATCCCACTGTCACATTATAATCCACACAGGATCAATTCAGACCAAGGAAAAGATCCTTAAAGCTGTCAAGGAGAAAAGATCAATCACCTATAAAGGGAAACCAATCAGAATCACCTCAGATTTCTCAGCAGAGACAAGGCAAGAAGAGCCTGGAATGATGTATGCCATGCCCTAAAGACAAACAACTATCAACCAGGAATACTGTACCCAACTAAACTCTCCTTCATAACCGAAGGTCAAATAAAAACTTTCCATAGCAAAGAAAAATTGAAACAATATATTTCCACCAAACCAGCCCTACAAAAGATTCTTAAAGATGTCCTACACATAGAAAACCAACAAGACCACAATAAAGGCCAAGAAACTGCACCCACACTGAGAATCCAAGAACCATAGGAAGAACCCAGTTGCTGCAGCCCCAAAGAAGGTGGATAAAATGACAGGAACTCCCAAATACCTCTCAGTCCTCTCTCTCAACATTAACGGGCTTCACTCTCCAATTAAGTAACATAGACTGTCTAGTTGGATTAAAAAGCAAGATTCTTCTCTCTGCTGCCTTCAGGAGTCACATCTTGCCCATAAAATTCATATTATCAATGTTAAAGGCTGGAACAAAATCTACCAAGCAAACGGGCCCCATAAACAGGCAGGAGTTGCAATCTTAATGTCAGATAAAATAGACTTCAAATTAAAATTAGTGAGAAGAGATAAAGAAGGGCTCTACATACTAATTAAGAGATCTCTCCTTCTGGAGGATATTACAATTCTATATATCTATTCACCAAACAACAGAGCACCCAAATTTATCCAAGAAACACAACTTTCCCTCAAATCCCACATAGATCCAAAGACATTAATTGTTGGGGATTCTAACACACCACTTTCCCCACTAGATAGATCAACTTGGCAAAAACTCAGCAGAGAAACCACAGATCTAAACAACTGCATAGATATCAACTAGATTTAACAGACATCTACAAAATATTTCACCCAGCAGCATCAGAATACACGTTTTTCTCAGCAGCACATGGGACATTTTCCAAAATAGACCACATTTTAGGACACAAAGCAAACTTGTCCAAATTCAGAAACATTGAAGTTATACCTTGCATTCTCTCAGACCACAAGGGAATAAAATTAGAACTCAACACCAAAAGCCACCAAAGAAAGTGCTGTAACACATGGACATTTTCCAAAATAGACCACATTTTAGGACACAAAGCAAACTTGTCCAAATTCAGAAACATTGAAATTATACCTTGCATTCTCTCAGACCACAAGGGAATAAAATTAGAACTCAACACCAAAAGCCACCAAAGAAAGTGCTGTAACACATGGAGGCTGAACAACATACTG
>NW_012267272.1:5535368-5545796 GCF_000151885.1 Dipodomys ordii | reverse complement strand
ACACACAATGGAATTCTATGCCTCCATCAGAAAGAATGGCATTGCCCCATTTGTTAGGAAATGGAAAGGCTTGGAAAAAATTATATTAAGTGAAGCAAGCCAGGCCAAAAGAAACATAGGTCCCATGCTTTCCCTTATTTGCAATATCTAGTATATGTCTGAGTCGAGCAGAAAAGGTCAGATAAGGTGATGTTAGGAAAATGAACCCTACGATATGTATTCAAATGTTTTTTTTGTTTCAGGTGATTGTTTCTAACACATTTATAAGATGATTTCTTTGTTGCTTTGTATGTCCCTCCCCGATGGTATAACCCCTGCTTTCACTGTATTTGATGTTGGTATAATTTGTGGAGGGGAAGGGAAAAAACAAATTGTTTAAATAGGGATTCAGGTGGATCCATTGCAACAAGGAGTTGTACAAGTCGTTATGTGGAAAAACGAACTTTACAACTTTGGTGTGTGGAGGGGTGGGGAGTATTGGGTGGGGGTTTAGGAGGAGGATGGGAAGGGATGGGAATGGAAATCAAAGGAGTAGGATACAATGCTTGATAAGAAATGTACTCATTATCTTGCCCATGTAATTGTAAACCCTCTGTACAGTATTTTCACAATAAAATAAAGAAAAGAAAAGAAAAAAAATCAGTGACTTTCCTGTATGCCAACAATGAGAAGAGCAAGGCTGAAATTAGGAAAGCAACTACTTTTATAGCCAATCGACTTCAACAACTAATCACAAAAATCATATACCATGATCAAACAGGATTTATTTCAGGGATGCAAAGCTAGTTTAATATATGCAAATCATTTGATATGACTCATCACATCAACAAGAGCAAGGATAAGAACCACATGGTTATCTCAATAGGTGCAGAAAAATCATTTGACAAGATCCAACATACCTTTATATCCCCACAATAAATAAAATACCTAGAAGTTAACATAACTAAAGAAGTGAAGGCCCTCTATGATGAAAACTTCAAAAACCTGAAAAAGGAAATTAAAGCAGAATTTAGGAAGTGGAAAAACCTCCCATGCTCCTGGATTGGGAGGATTAACATCATGAAAATGGCAATACTGCAAAAGGTTAGGTACAAATTCAATGTGATACCTCTCAATATTCCAGCCTCATTCTTCAAGGAAACAGAAGGAGCAACCCCAAAATTTATACAGAACAATAAGAGACCTCGAATAGTAAAGGTGATCCTTAGCAGAAAGAATAGTGCTAGAGGAATATCAATTCCAAATTTCAAACTCTACTACAAAGCCATAGTAATTAAAACAGCTTGGTACTGGCAGAAGGACACACCTGAGGACTAATGGAATAGAACTGAAGACGAGAAATGAACCCATAGACCTATAGCCACCTAATCTTTGATAAGGGAGCTAAAAAAATAGAATGGAAGAGAAACAGCCTTTTCAGTAAATGGTGTTGTCAAAATTGTAGAAAACTAAAGTTAGATCTGTATATGTCACCCTGCACCAGAATCAACTCCAAATGGATCAAAGACCTTAAAGTCAAAGCAGACACCCTGAAAACATTACAGGAAGGAATAGTAGACACTCTAGGGCTCTTTGGCACAGGCCAAAATTTACTTAATAGAGACCAAGAAACACAACATATCATAGAAAGTTTGGACAAATGGGGTTGCATGAAACTGCAGAGCTTCTGCAAGGCTAAGGACATAGCTAGCAAGATCAACAGAAAGTCCATGGACTTGGAGAAGATCTTCTCTAGCCATACAATGGACAAGGGTCTCATATCTAAAATATACTTAGAACTCAAAAAACTAAATCCCCCAACAACAAATCCTTAAAGAAACAACTGCCCGATTACTAAATGGGCTAAAGACTTAAAGAGAGATTTCTCTGAAGAGGAAATAAGAATGGCCAATAGACACATGAAGAAATGCTCAACTTCTCTAGCCATAAAAGAAATACTACTCAAAACAACATTGAGATTCTACCTCACTCCAGTTAGAATGGCTATAATCAAGAAATCTAATAATAACAGATGCTGGAGGGAATATGGCCAGAAGGGAATCATTATCGGTGGGAGTGTAAACTTGTTCATCCACTTTGGAAAGCAGTATGGAGTTTCCTCAAAAGATTACACATAGAGCTCCATCCTATGACCCAGCAATCCCTCTTGGGCATTTTATACCTCCATCAGAAAGAATGACATCACCCCATTTGTTAGGAAATGGAAAGACGTGGAAAAAATGATATTAAGTGAAGTAAGTTTTCACTGTATTTGATTCTGGTGCCCTGCATCCTGTATATACATGTTCCTAATTTTGGGAGGGGAAGGGAAAAAATAAAATGCTTAAAGAGGGATACAGTTTAACCCATTGTACCAATGAGATGTACAAGACCCTATGTTGAAAACAAACTTTACAAGAGGGGGCGGGAGTTAGGGAAGTGGGATGGGAAGGGATGGTAGGAAAAAAACAAAGGAGGGGGTAACAATGCTCAATAGGAAATGTACTCATTACCTTACTCATGTAACTGTAACCACTCTGTACAGTATCTTTTCAATAAAAATATGTATTTTTTTTAAAAAAGAGTTTCACAGACTTTCCTGCCTGGTATGGCTTGGAACTGTGATCCTCAGATCTCAGCCTCCTTAGCAGCTAGGATTACAGATGTGAGGTACTGGCGCCTGGCTTGGCTCCCTTTCTATCTTCCTATTTCCTTCCTTTCCCAACCTCTATCCCTCATATCATTTAATTCTTTTTTTTTTTTGTCAGTCGTGGGCTTGAACTCTAGGCCTGGGTGCTGTTCCTGAGCTATTCAGCTCAAGGCTAGCGCTCTACCACTTGAGCTCCAGTGCCACTTCTGGTTTTATGGTGGTTTATTGGAGATAAGAATCTCATGGACTTTTCTGCCTGTGCTGCCCTTGATCCTTGATTCTCAGATCTCAGCCTCCTGAGTAGCTAGGATTATAGGCATGAGCTACTGGGTGGTGGGCCATTACTTAATTTTTAATTCCAAGACTTTAACCTGTTAAGCTCCTGTTTATCTCTTAAAAACCCGAACTTATTTCTCTCCACCTTTATTGGGAAGGAGATTGATATATCCCATCTCTTTTTACTTCTTTGTATATAGGACTTGTATGGCATTCATCTCTCTCTTTTCTAAGAGGAAGTATGAGAGATATTCACCCCAGCAGATGCCAAAATCATCATATACTCAACAGAAAAGTATAAGGCAGTGTCACACATTCAAAGCCTCAAAACTCAACAATCAAATCCAAAGACAATGAATTGGCTGAAGTATCAGATAATGAATTTAAAGGCCTATTTTTAATTATTAATCTTTTATTATCTTTAAGTAGTTTTACAAAAGGGTTTTCAGTCAACATGTCAAGTTATGAGTACAATGCATCTTGATCAATGTCAATCACAAAGATCTACTTTTAAAAATGATCATTGATTTCAAAGAGGATTCAAATAGATGATCAATGAAGTTAGAAAATCAATTCAATGCTTAGATAAGAAAGTCAGCAACATAGAGAAACCAAATGTGCACAAATAAAATGTATCTCTCTAGTGGAATTGAAAAATATGTCTATCACTATTGCTGGGTTCTAATAATCTTACTCATAGTTTTAAGTTTACAGTAATATGACCAATTTACTTTTGGACTTGCTGCCTTTAAAATTTTTTACTGAGCTATGCTAACATACTCTCAGAGTCCTAGAGGACAATAATTTATAATGCCTCAATGTTCCTAATACCACCTTTACAAATTCATTCAGTTAAAATAATACATCTTTTGATTATTTTATAAAGCAGGATTCTATTTGTGTATGTTGGTTGTTTCAAGCAACATTGCATGATATTGGTTTCATGATAAAAGTGAGCAAGAGTGATTAGGAGACAGGTGTGGTCATGAGGTATGTGGTTAACTCCAGCCTTCAGGAGCAAATCCTCCAGCTAAATAAAAGCTGAAGGACACACAATGGAAGGAAACAAAGTAAATATGACCTTGCTCCTTACTGTGTGTTTAATTCACTCTACATGAACACTTTTCTACACTTCAGACTCTCCCAAGGAACAACAGATCACCAATTCCTTGTGGATAATGAGTATTTGGATCTTAACTTGGCTGTGCCTGTGTTGCTATTAATGATCCAAACCATCAAAGTTATTCCCAAGATCCTGTCAGCCAAGATGCATGAGTGTGTTGTTTCTCTATATTGCCTTCAAAGTATTTTCTAAAGTTTGAAACCTAGAGGATAATTGATCTGAAAAGTATTAGCAGAAAGTTATTAAAAATCATTTATACTTTTTGAGCTTACACATATATCCAAGGTTGTTTTCCTTTTATTTAACATGTTAAGTCAAAAGTATGGGAGTATTTCAATCACTTCATGTAAGAAAGATAAATGCAGTTAGTTTCCATTTCTGCGAGAACCATACAAGGTCCACCTTTGAGAGAGAAAACTCTTGAGGAACACTCTGGAGTCAGTATTCATCATGAAATGGATATTCAGGATGATCACTCCACCTGCCAAAACATTTCCCCAAAAGAAAAACAGTTCACTCTCCAAGTGGCACAGCTATAGATATTACCAGAATCTGATCACTCCATTCCCTCTTTCCTCATTTTTTTTAGTCAGTTGTGGGGCTTGAACTCTGGGCCTGGACGCTGTCCCTCAGCTCTTCAGCTCAAAGCTAGCCCTCTACCACTTGAGCCACAGTGCCACTTCCCCTTTTTCCTTTTGTTTCTCATCCATTCTTCTTCCCTGTTTCCTTCCAAGCCAGCACCCTGGTCAGAGCTCTGGGGTGAGTGTGAGTGTGGATAGCAGGGTGTGGGAAGGTTGGTCACCATCTCAGAGACATCTCACCCAGAACAGAGATGCTGGAGGTGATGTGGACGCTCAGGCTCTTTAAAGATGCCTGCCTGTTTGCCTGTGCTTACATGCCAAGTATTATTTGTGATGATGACAAAGATTCTTTCCCTCTCTTTTCCTCTCTCTCTTCTTCTCTTTCTCTCTACCATTGAGGTGACTTTAAAAAGTAGAAAGATTAGTACAAATGATTAAGAAGAAAATAAGCAGCTCTGGTGGCTCACTTTTCTGCCTGGATTGGCCTTGGGCCTCAGTCCTCAGATCTCAGCTTCCTGAGTAGCTAGGATTACAGGTATGAGCCACCAGCACCTGGCTCCACTTGAATTTCTTTTTAAAGGCAGAAGTAACATGTTATTTCATTATTTATCCCCTGTTTTAACAGACAAATTTTAACATTATGTACATTATAAGCTAACTCTATTCTAGGTCTTTTAGCCTGTCATGCCTTAATCTAAGTAATAAGATGTCATAGTAGTGGAGGTTGGTAGGAAGGAGTGGGTCATATCACCCAGGCACGTTTACTCTCCAGAACATGCTGCTTGTCCTTTATCTTAGTATTTACATGGACACAGGTCAGGGTTCATGGGGACTTTATAGGGTGACACTTTACAATCTAATGGCATGACGCAGTGCCAATTAGCCATCCTACAGAACTTACATGAGCATTTCCACAAAGCGGACATTTTTATTCAAAGCTTCAATGCTCTTCATGTCTTGTTCACTGAGAGAAAAGTCAAAGATCTGGAATGATAGAAACAAATGACAGAACATGTTTTAAATATGCTCTCCATGAACCACTGGAGTCACAACAACAGACACAGAAATAAAGAACTGCCCCAGCAAGGTGAAATTTACTTCTGTGCAGAAGGGTGTGCCACCAGCTAAAACTCTGGCAAGCAAGCACACAGCAGGCAGGCTGCTCCCTATTTATCCCTAACACAGCAGGCCCCGCCCCTCCACTCAAATTGGTTGAACTCGAGTTTACAACTGGCTCCTCATTGGCCAGGTGAATAGAGTAAAGTGATTTTGAAATAAGATTAACAGTACTCAAAATAAACCTACACCCTCTACTATTTCTTGTACAGTCTGAGGCGTATCTTAATTCCATCTGGAAAAGAAACCAGTTTAAGACCATATTTTACATTTCAAAATTCCTTAACAAGAGCTAACCCACCGAACCAAAGGAGGAACTTTTAAGCAATGCACTTTGATAGAAAAGACAGTTTTTGCTCACAAATATTTTTTAAAGTACATGTCAAGCTTGAGACCAGCAAGGTGAGACAGCAGTGGGAATCCTTCCCAGGAGACAAACATCTAGGGGGAATGATTGAGAAAAGTGAAGAGGGTTGGGCCAATGTTGGGGGAAACTGAATATTCTGAAGATGAGGATCTCTTATATGTGTCTGCTCTAGCTGTTTTTGAACCTTGATTCTCACACCTCAGCTTCCAAAATAGCTAGGATTGAAGGCTTAAGCTACCAGTGGCCTACTTTTCTTTAACTACTTTGCGTATCAGCATTTATGAGACAGTTTAGAGAATCAAATCTGAGTAACTTAAAAATAGTCATGACTGATCTCATCACTTAGAAAAATAAATCTTTACTTTTTTTTTCTTTTTGCTTAACTGCTAGGTTAAATTTTTGCTCCAGTTAATAAGCGGTGAAATCTAGTAGCAAAGTGAAGTAACTCCTATAAAAGTTCAGAGTTTCATGAATTCAATGAAATGATACTGGAGACTTTTCTAATAGGAAGCTAGATATCAAAAGAATATGAACTGGGGAAAAAAACAAAGATAAGGAACACCTTTAGATGCAGTCCTCCAAACCTCCAGTTTTTTTAAGAACAAGTATTTCATTTTACTTATTTGTTTATTTGTAGTGTTGGAGATTGAACTCAGGACCTTCATGTTCTCGTCTACAAGAAGTATTGAAAGTTATTGCCTTTAATATCATTCTGAAAAAAGATGATGTCATGTGCTACCATGTAACTTCTCAGGCATATTACAGAATCGACCAGCTGTCTGTGCACCTATGCAATTGGAGCTGCAATTTTGTTGAGAATAAAATAAGTATACTTACTTTCCTCAATTTTTTTTGTCAATTTGAGATAATTTTCCACATTTTCCTTCCCTCTGCAACATTCTTCCGTGTTTGATGTGGACTGATTTTTCAGTGATCTTGTTTTCCGTGTATAAGTTGTCTTGTGTGAATGGAGATTTCATACTATAAGTCAAAGCCCCTTATGCTCTCCTCCAAACTGCTTCCTTCACGGTTTCTCATCATAATAAATGTGTCAAGAAAAGAACTGCAGTGGTACCCAGTATGGTAAGGTCCAGAAGCTAATTACTGGGCCTAGCAGCATGGAGGTTACTGTTCTACTCAGATATTGAGGTAAAAGTTTGGTTTGACTGATCTAAGAGACAGCCTCAAGCTCTTGCTTGGCTTTATTTGCTCAAGGCTGGTGCTCTACCATGTCAGCTATACCTCTAGTTCTGGCTTTTTGCTGGTTAATTAGAGATAAGAGTCTTATTCCTGCCCTAGTTGTCTTTGCATTGTCATTCTCAGATCTCAGCATCCTGAGTAGCTAGGATTGGATTTTATTTATTTATTTAATTGTTTGTTTATTGTTTTGTCGGTTGTGGGGCTTGAACTCTGGGCCCGGGTGCTGTCCCTGAGCTCTTCAGCTCAAGGAGAGTGCTCTATGACTTGAGCAACACCCAGTTTTCTGGTGGTTAATTGGAGATAAGAGTCTCATGGACTTTCCTGTCTGGGCTGCTTTGAACATTGATCCTCAGATCTCAGCCTCTTGAGTAGCTAAGATTACAGGCATGAACCATGGGCACCTGGCTGGATTTTATTTTTAGGATTGTATTTTAATTTTTAAGATGGAAGATTACAGCTTGTTTGTTGTTGGGAGTTATAGAGTTGGGAGGAATAATTGATCATATGGGAGCGATTAAGGTTATGAAATTATTAGGTGTTGGTAGTCACAATTTCTCTGGAAGGCAAAACAACAGATAGGGTCTTTTTCTAAATTTCCCAAAGCAATTCTCTTACCTGAAAGTTTTCTTTGATCCTTTCAGGATTAAAGCTTTTAGGAATGACAACTACCCCTCTCTGGATGTTGAAGCGCAAAGCAATTTGAGCTGCTGTCTTATTGTACTTTTTCCCCAGTGAGTTTAGAAGTGCATCCTTTAACAATGGTGGAGAGGATGTATTTACCCTTAAAGGAAAAAAACCACAATGTATCATATTTATCTGAAGTGATAAGAACCAAGGATTCACACATTCACCCTCCCCTCAATCCTTACACACCCAGTTACCTACTGGGACAGTTATTAAGAACTCACTGAATAAAGAGTTGCTTTGGACATAATCTTTCCTCTCTCAAGAGCTGACTTTCTTTTTGGTGCTTATATGGGGCTTGAACTTCAAGTCTGGGCGCTGTCCTTGGGTTTTTGTATTCAAGGCTAGTGCTCTACCAGATGAGCCACAGCTCTACTTCTCGCTTTTTGAGGGTTAGTTAGAGATAAGAGTCTCTCAGACTTTCCTGTCCCAGCTGGCTTTGAACCACAATCCTAAGATCTCAGCTTCCTGAGTAGCTGGGATTATAGGTGTGAGCCACCAGATCCTGACATGAGCTGACTTGTTTAGGGTGTGAGTGTTATTTTTTTTTTTAATGAATCTTGTAGAATGATCTGGGTTAGAAGTCAACATACAAGAAGAGGCAGATTGTACTACAAGAAGCAGATGTCAACTTCTTGGAATTGGAGCAGAAAACTTACTACTTATGTATGTGAAATATATCACAGAAGTATCACTACAGAGATACAAATTTTCAAAAAAATTCAGACTATGTACGGGAACCACTCTTCATTTAATAATGAAACTAAACTTGTATCAAGTATTTTCTTACATGTCTGGTTATGGTAAGAAATTTCATATATTTAATGTAACCAACAACTAAATACCTCAGGGAGGAAGATATTATGAGCTATAATTTAACTTTATGGATAATGACTTGAAAGAGTTGTTAGTTTCCTTTTTATTTTTCTTTCTTAATTTTTAAAATTGTTATTATAAAGGTGATGTACAGAGAGGTTACAGTTACATAAGTCAGGTAAAGAGTACATTTCTTTTTGGACAATATCACTCCTTCCCTTGCTTTCTCCTAATTTTTCCTTCCCATCCCCACCCAAAGTTGTATAGTTCATTTTCAATGTAGTGTCCAGTGAGTATCATTGCTGATTTTATTCACCCTTTGTCCCTCCTTTTCTGTGCCTCCCCCTCAAAAGACATGGACATGAACATACAGAACAAAAAGGAAAGAAAACAAAAACAGCAAAAAAGAAAAATCCTCATATTTTCATTTCCTGGAGTTCATTTTGATAGATATTATTTTATATGATTAGATGCATATAGCATTGTGCTTCTCTGTTTCTTTCCTATGAGTATCCTCCTTTGGTCTCACTGTGTGTGAATTCCTAGAGAGCTGTATAATTTATCATGTCCCTGTGTATCTTAGATCTAGCTTCCACATATGAGAGAAAGCATACACAGTGTATCTCTCTGAGCTTGGCTTACCTCACTAAACATGATTTGTTCTAGGTCCACCCATTTCCCTGCAAATGGTATAATATTATTCTTTCTAATGGCTGTGTAAAATTCCATTGTGAATAGATACCACATTTTTCAGATCCTCTCTTCTATTGTAGGGCATCCAGGCTGTTTCCAACAGGGGTGTTAGTTTCTTAAGATTACCCAGCCTCATAGAGTCATCCCAATCAAGCAATTCCCATTGGCTTCATACTCCACACTAAAGGCAATGCCCTCAAGAGACGTAACAAATAACTTACCACAATGGATTCCTACATGTCCCCAAAGGACTGTATGCAATGATGACAATGTCATGCTGTTGGCAAAACTTCAAGAGTTTTGGCTGGGTGAAATATGGGTGGCACTCCACCTGTGTGGTTGAGTTGGAAAGCAGAGCACAAAATTAGGGCTTTGTAGTTGACTGAAATTTTACAAAACTTCTTCAAAATTCTTCATTGAAATTCATTTTAATTATATAATTTCCTGCAATACACATTGCATATACTATAACACAATGTCATGCTGGTACTCTACCACTCAATCCACACCTCCACCTCCAGAGAGTTTGCCTTGGAAATGTAAAGCTCTGAGGTCTTATTATTATTTTTCTCTGTTTATTTTGTCAGTTGTGGGGCTTGAACTCAGGCCTGGATGCTATCTTTGAGCTTTTTTTTTTTTTGCCCAAGGCTAGCACTCTACCACTTTGAGCCACAGTGCTACTTCTGGTCTTCTGGTAGTTAACTAGAGATAGTCTCACAGAGTTTCCTGCCTGGGCTGGCTTTGAACCATGGTCCTCAGATCTCAGCATCCTACAGGATTACAGGTATAAGTCACCAGCACCTGACTTTGTATTATTATTATTATTTTTTTTGTTGGTCGTGGGACTTGAACTCTGGGCCTGGGCGCTGTCCCTCAGCTCTTCAGCTCAAGGCGAGCGCTCTACCACTTGAGCTACAGCGCCACTTCCGGTTTTCTGGTGGTT
>NW_012267272.1:5533741-5535318 GCF_000151885.1 Dipodomys ordii | reverse complement strand
ATACTTCTCAAAACTTTATGCTAATAAGTTTGAGAACTTGGCAGAAATGGACCTTTTACTAGCAAATATTGACATGCCAAAACTAAACCAAGATGAGTTAAACCATTTTAACAGGCCCATATCAAGCATTGAAATAGAAATAGCAATAAGGGACCTCCCACCTAAGAAAAGCCCAGGACTAGATGGCTTTACAGCAGAATTCTACAAGGCCTTTACACCACAGACCTCACACCACTACTCCTCCAACTCTTCAATGAAATTGAAACAGAAAGTTCACTACCGAACATCATAACCGAAGGCATCATAACCCTCATCCCAAAACGAGGCAGGGACTCATCAAAGAAAGAGAACTATAGACCCATTTCTTTGATGAACATTGCTGCAAAACTTCTCAACAAAATTCTAGCCAATCGACTTCAACAATTCATCCAAAAGAGCATACACCATGATCAAACAGGATTCATTTCAGGGGTGCAAAACTGGTTCAATATACGCAAATCAATTAATATAATTCATCACATCAACAAGAACATGGATAAGAACCACATGATTTTCTCAATAGATGCAGAAAAAGCATTTGACAAGATTCAACACTCCTTTATGATGAAGGTTCTGGAAAAATTAGGAATCCAGGGAACATTCCTCAATACAATAAAGGCTGTATATGACAAACCTACAGCTGATTCAAAACTTTGGCAAAGTAGAATGGTATAAAATTATCATGGTATAAAAAAATCAATGGCTTTTCTGTATGCCAATAATGAGAAAAGTATGGCTGAAATTAGGAAAGCAACTCCATTCGTAATAGCCCCACAAAAAATAAAATACCTAGGAATTAACCAACAAAGTGAAGGACCTCTATGATGAAAACTTTAAAAACTTGAAACAGTAAATCAAAACGGAACTTAGAAAGTGGCAAAAACTCCCATGTTCCTGGGTTGGAAAGATCAACAACCTTAAAATGGCAATACTTCCCAAGGCTATCTACAAATTCAATGCAATACCTTTCAATATTCCATCCTCATTCTTCAAAGAAATAGAAGAGGCAATCCAAAAATTCATATGGAACAATAAAAGACCCCAAATAGCAAAAACAATCCTTAACAGAAAGAACAGTGCTGGAGGAATATCAATACCAAATTTCAAACTCTACTACAAAACCATAGTAATGAAAACAGCTTGGTACTGGCACAAGGAGAGACCTCAGGACCAATGGAATAGAATTGAAAACCCAGAAATGAACCTACAGACCTATAGCCATCTAATCTTCGATAAGTGAGCTAAGAAAATAGAATGGAAGAAAGACAACCTCTTCAGTAAATGGTGCTGGCAAAACTGTTTAAGTTCTTGCAGAAAACTAAAGCTAGATCCTTATATATCTCAACTGAAAAGACTTCACATAGAGCTCCCCTATGACCCAGCAATCCCACTTTTGGGCATTTACCCAAATGATCAAAAACAAGGCTACACTAAAGCTACCATCATGACTATGTTTATTGCAGCATTATTTACCATAGCTAAGATATGGAACCAACCCAGATGCCCCTCAGTAGATGAATGGATCAAGAAAATGTGGT
>NW_012267272.1:5502439-5530654 GCF_000151885.1 Dipodomys ordii | reverse complement strand
TCCCGCACCGACATTGTAAAGCTCGTTTTGGACATGACAACTTGTACTTCTCATTGTTGCAACAGGTCCACCTGTATCCTTAAACAACTGGTTTTCCCCATCTATATGTATACTTTTTTCTCTTAACCAAGATAGTAATAGCTTGTGGTGGTACTAGGATTTAGGGCTTACTAGGCAGACAGTCTACCACTTGAGCCACACTTTAAGCCCTCTAAATGGTTTTGCAACATGGGTCTGTATGTGCCACATTTCTGAGAATGCATATCATCTGCTTTTTGAAAACTGTTCTATCAACTTTTTGCCTCCGGTGTTACTGATGATAGAAGAAACACGATCAACATAAAGCTGACATCATGCTCACTGAATGTAAATAGTTTCAGTTTGTAAATCTTAAATGAAAAAATCCAACATATTTATCAAGTTACAATTGATGTATAGTAAATGAACACATATATGACTTACCCATTTTGGGTAATTCCATTGTATTTGTACAACAACACTATGATCCTCAGTCTCAGCCAGACTCCAGATGCCAGGCGAGAGCCACCAGCACCTGGCAAGCCACTGGCTTTTACTTGAGGTGCTGAGACTATTTACATATTCTTTGATCATTGCTATCACTGTGTAACTGATGAGTTATTTTCTATTTTTCATCTTTTCACTTTCTGTCTTGTCTTCTTTTTGTTTCCTATCTTAGACTCTTTACTTTTCATGATTCCATTTTCTTTCTTTGTGGGCTTGTTTGTGAAATTCTAGAAGGTTTCACCTCTCTCCTTAAGTCTGATATCCTGTAGTTTCAGACTAGCCTCAAACAGCGATTGTCCCAGTTTCTTGCTACCTGGGAGGTAGCAAGGACTACAGGCATAAGCCAAAGGCCCCACCTGACTAAGAATATCACTTTTTTTTTTTTTTTGCCAGTTCTGGGGCTTGAACTTAGGGCCTGGGCTCTGTCCCTAAGCCTCTCAGTGCTCAAGGCTAGCACTCTACCACTTGAGCCACAGCACCACTTCTGGCTTTTCTGTTTATGTGGTACTGAGGAATTAAACCCAGGGCTTCATGCATGGTAAGCAATCACTCTACCACTGAGTCACCTTCCCAACTCAGAATGTCACTTTTTAAACTAAGAAGCCGTGTGAACTTACCTCCCAAGTGGCACACAGATTTGATTCATGATATAACCATTTGCCATTTTCATCTTTAGGATAGATTTCATCTCCGGGCTGTTAAAAACATACAAAACACATATATATACACAATAAAATAAAATGTTACTCATCTTATTTGTGTCTTGGAATTAAAATTTAAAAATTTGAATTGTCTATGTTCTTACATACTTTGATCTTAGGAAAGCAATTCAAGTTTACTTATTCATATATTTACATAACCCTATATTAAATAGTATATGTGTTTTATATGCACATAATAGCTATAACAGTATATAATATAGGTACTATTATATCATATAATATAATGGTAATATTACTATGTTATTATATCTAGCATATATATTATTGTATCTATTTTGCACTGATATGTATATTTTCTTCCCCTATGTGTGATTAAGAATTCTTTCATTTGCTCAATATATGTGATGTATTTCTCATTATTTTGCCTGACATTTCTACTGAATGGAGTGAGTTTTTCTTTATTGAATGACAAGTTATTAGTTTGAAGCCATGGAGTTCTCTCTTAAGGACAGCATTTCTCTTAAAAGAAAGGAATAACGCTGGTCATGACACACACCTATAATCTAAGCCACTCAGGAGGCAGACATTAAAGGATTGAGAATGTGGAGGCTTGCCCAGAAAAAGTTAAAAAGTCTCTATCTCAGAAGCAAAATACAAAAATAAAAGAGCTGGGGTATTGTTCAAGAATGTAGAGCACAGGCTCGTATGACCTGAGATCAACCCCAAACAAACACTCCCTGAACCCACCAAAAAATAAATAAATAAAGCCATAGGGTAGTTGAGAATTAGAACTGTTAGTCTTGGTGTTTTTGAAAATCTATGTCTTTGAACTTAGATCTTATGAAGAAGTTAAACAGAAATTCTCAAGTTACCTTCTTTAAAAAGAGTGCTGTACAAGCAATTACAAAACCACAGGAAAGTAAACTCTACTTCCTAACTTTAAGTACATGTGCTCCCCACATTTCAGGCTCAGATCAAAATCTACCCTTAGAATAAAAGTCAACATTAACTACATAAGGAAGGACAAGGGCTCAGACTGTAATGCCCAAGAGTCTGGAACCAAGAAATCATGACAGTCTGTCATTGAGCTTGGGAGGATGAGGCAGAGGGAGTTTAGGAAAATGAGAATGGAATTGGTATCACAGGTGGCCTGCTTCAAGAGACATTGTCACGAGACTTCTTTCACCGTAAGAAAATATAGAAGATCCCATCTATGAAGATGGGGCCCTTCACACACACTGCATGGAAAGCCACCTTGAACTTGATTGCGTTTTCCAGCCTCTGGAATTGAGAGCCATCAGTTTCTCTAGTTCACGAGTTACTCAGTCCAACATATTTTGTTATTGCAGCTTGAATAAGACCTTCTTGGATGCCATGAATGTTTCACAGAAGAGCACTGATTTACACCCATTTGTTAAAAGATAGACATCAGCCCAACAATCTACATCCATTATGAGACTTTCTTAAACAATAGTTGCAGAGTATTCCTGTTCCTTGACCAAGGGATTCTGAGATGTGGCAAACTTTGGCCAGAGGTTCCTGTGAGGTTAAGCCAAAGTTGCTCTCTGTGGGAATTTTCTCTCTATTATGTTTCTATTTGGTGGATTTTCTTCCCAGGCCACATTTTCCTACTCTTCTATCAGTGGTTCCTAATAAACCACTCCACATGGATCCGCCTCATCTTAAGGTCTGCTTCTGGGAAGTTCAACCAAAGTTGCTACTGTAAGAGATGAGATGTGATAATGCCTTGGCCTGGGAAAATAGCAGGAGAGATAAAAAGAAGGAAATAAATTAATGTAGAAAGCAGAACAGAGCCCATAGATCTCTGCGCTGACTTGGAAATTAGGTGGGATGGCAGGGAAGGACAGAGAGAAATGAAAGTGGATCCTAGCTTCTTCTTTTTTTTCAATTCAAAATGTATTGTAAAGATGATATCCAGAGAGGTTACAGTTATGTAAGTAGTATGTATATAAGGAAGTAAATACATTTCTTTTTGAATAGTGTTGCCCTCCCTCATTTTTTTCCAATTTTTCCCCTCTGGTTCCCCCCTCGCTTGGCAGTTGTATCGTCATGTCCAACACAGTGTCTAGTGAGTATCACTGCTGAACTTGTTCACCCTTTGTTCTACCATTTCTGTGCTTCCTCTACCCCTCTCCAAATCCAATAAGCTTAAATAGAAGACAAAGGCTATAGAAATCAATATTGACAAAAGGGAACAAACCAAAGGGGGTGAAAAAAATAGAACCACAAACAGAATAATTAAAAAAACCTCTTGTTTCCATTTCTTGGAGTTCATTTTGATAAGCATCATTTTATATGATCTTATGTACCTAGCTATTGAGCCCTTGTGAACCTCTCCTAAGAATATCCTCCTTTGTCCTCATTGTGTGACAATTTAGAGTGTTGTTTAATTAATCACATCCAAATGCAATTATTTGCCTTTTTCTATTCTTTGAGTTTACTTGTAGATTTATAAACACATTCTAATTATTACAAATGAGGAAAATCATGCATCCTACATTCTTTGTATAGATGGTGCTAATCAGTTCCTGAGGCCAGGGCTGGGAATAAAGAATATCATCTTAGATACATTTTGTTTTAGATAGTGCTGGGGATCCAATCCATAGCCTTACACATGCTACAGCAAGTATTCTGCCACTGAGTTTACCCCAATGCCCACATTGACTTTGAAATGATCATCCAATATTCAAGGAGGAATCTTAGAAGACAGTTGGAAAGAGAAGGAGATCTGGGGCTCAGAAAGAGGTCATGATTGGAGACTGTACTTGGGAAATACAATCTGTGAAACATTATTATGAGATGGACTCACTGTACTGCACTAACAAGGCTACTAGGCTCCTTTGCTAGATGGTATTAAATCTGTGTGGTTGGGTGGCCTCATGTATGGAGAACATGTGCCTCATAAAACAAAAATATCAAGGGCACAAATACTAGGCATGACATTTGATGGGTTACAGGGCAGGAGCAGCCAACCAACCATGAGAGGATGAGATCATAGCAGGAAAATAATGTTTAAAGAAGGGGGGAGCAGTCATCTAGGGCAAGAGATCGGTTAGTATGAGCAAAATGAACACTGGATTTGTAGCACTGGTGTTTCTGTTGCCTTTGGCAAGAGGATTTTCTTCTTGGAGCTTACTGTGATTTGAAGGGTCCCTAGGACACCTTTGAGTGTTGGAGATTTAATCCCCAGTGTCAGGCAGTGACTAGTGAGAAGGGTTTGTGTGTGTAGACTATTGCCATTTTTGAAGGTGTCTACAGGAGTGGATTTGCTCTCTCAGCCCTTTTCCAGGTATCAGAATTTTCGTTACAGACACTTCTAGGGCTATCAGCCAGTGAATTTCTGCTTACTATGAATTACCCAATCTCAGGCATTCTTTTTATTGTTCCTGTTATTGGTCATGAGGCTTGAACTCTGGGCCTGGGCGCTGTCCCTCAGCTCTTCAGCTCAAGGCTTGAGCCACAGCGCCACTTCCGGTTTTCTGAGTGGTTTATTAGAGATAAGAGTTCACAGGCTTTCCTGCCTGGGCTGCCTTTGAACCTCAATCCTCAGATCTCAGCCTCCTTAGTAGCTAGGATTATAGGAATGAGCCACCAGTGCCCGCTCAGGCATTTTTTTTTTATCAGCACAAAATCAACTGGTAAGGGGAATGAAGCAATTTCACAAATTCCCACTTTATTCTGAAGCTTTTCCTAATTTTTTTCCCTCATAATAATTCACCTTTATAAAACTTTCTTCTGGACAAATAATACTTCTCCCATTGTTCTCTTTAGCAAAGTTCCCCCCGCCCTTTTCCATTTCCTCCTATCTGGATGAGAACAGGAAACAAGTCTCCCTTCTTCTTGATACTACATTATTACTCACATTAATTACCCCTCCAGTCTCTGATTCCTAAACTCCTTGACTTTCTCAATACTTATGACTCAAATGTTTACTTCAGTCTCTCTTCCTATGTCTTGCTTTTTGAATTTCTTCATTCTACCATAATCTTCAGTAGCCTGTACCTCCTTCATTAACTGTTACATTATTGTTTTCTTTCTCAGATTTTAAGTACTTGTCAATCTTGGGCCTACGTTGGATGCTTCCATGATCAACACTTGCATCTGCACTGTGTCTATCAATCTCTTCATCCTTGTATCCTTCCCTTCCTTTCTCCTCTGCCTCTCCCTCATGCCAGGCCACATGAGAGAAAGAATTCAGCCTTCTAAAAATCCACATGATAGACTCTCATGTTTCTTCACTTTTTTTTTTGTCGGAATTCTGGGCCTGAGCGCTGCCCTCAGCTCTTCAGCTCAAGGAGAACACTCTACTACTTGAACCACAGCACCACTTCCTATTTTCTGAGTTGTTTACTGGAGATAAGAGTCTCACAGACTTTCCTGCCCAGGCTGGCTTTGAACGGCGATCCTCAGATCTCAGCCTCCTGAGTAGCTAAGATTACAGTGTGAGCCACTAGTGCCCATCTTTTTTTTTTAAATAATATATTTTGTTGTTCTGAAAATATATTTGCTTCTTGACAAAAGATAACAAATCTTTTAAGAAGAAAAGAGGTTTTTTTTATTAAGAATCATGAGATTCAAAATCAGTCTGACTTTACAGGAGTATTGGTTTCTCAATTGCAGATTCATTGAGAAGGAATGTCATTATGCTGTGTCATTTTTTTTTTCTGGTAAAAGTTTCACTACCTATGGCCTTGAACCTACCAAGCATATAAACAAATTCTCTATTTACTTTCTCTGAAAGTAAATATTTGTAAAATTTGGAAAAATTACTACAACTGTAGAAAAGCAAACTTCATGTTCTAACTTTTAAATACAAGGGTTTCCCTCAATTTTAAATCTCAGATAGAAACCCTACCATCTGGACAAGAGTCAACATTATATGAGTGAGGACAAGGGCTCTGGATGTGACACCTGCAGTCTATTGTGAGGCTTGAGAGGAGGAGGAAGCAGAGGGGGGGGAATGAGAATGGATGTTGCACTTACAGTGTGTCTATGAGCCTACCGCTTTTAACATGAATAAACTAGCCCATCCTTGGGAGCTTCGACTTCTTTATGCAAGCAGTGAAGTTATTGAGGCCGATGGTTCCTTTCGGCTAAAACTTTTAAATATTATCTTTAATTGTTTATCTACACAATATAGACAGGGTGCCAGTAGCAACTTTGCATACTAATTTTAGTAACTCTTCACAATACCTACAAATTAATTATCTCTCTTCCATTGGCAATGGAATTTGAGTTCGGAAAGATCATAGTCCCTATTCTATTAAGTAACAAAGCTAAACACGAGTCCCTTTTCTACCTGTGTGACTCCCAAGGCCCTGCGCTTTCTATTTCACCATACTTTGTGGATGTGGGAGAGAGGTAAGGGATAAGTTGACAACCCTGTCACTCTGGCAGGGCTGGATTCAAGCGAGGTAGCCTCACTCTGGCACCCATGCTTCTTCCATTTGTCATTTGGTGACATCTAATTAATGAATACAGTGGAAATTTATTATTTTGGTTGCCACTATCCCTATGGCTTCTTCTCTGAAAGAACTCCCTTGCTTTTGTTTGGCTGGATTGATTCAGTTTCTATTCTTGCCCACAGAAACCAATGGCCAAGGAACTAGGCCCACAAGGACCCAAGACAGACTAACCAGAAGAAGATGTGGTCTCGCTTTCCTTGAATTCTCAACTTGAATTAGCAATGGCTAATTGTCAAGCCAATAGCATTTTGCCATGATAAATAGAGCTTTGGGGAGCATGTGAGGATGGAGAAAGGGCCAGAATACAGATATAAGGTTTGAACTTCTGAATCCAGTTGTATCTGAATTAGATACAAATTTGTAGTTTCTTTGTTTTTCCTCCCCTGTCCCTGCCTCAGGTCAATTTGAATTGAATTTCTGCATCTACCACAAGAGTTCTGAGTAATACAGAGGTGGTATGTTCCAAGTAATGGACAGAGTTGATCAGATCAGACTGAAATTGTGAACAAGGAGGAATCTTCTACCTCCAGCTGGGTACTGGCAATTTCTGATATGATAATCCGGCATCTGGTTATATTGTTGTTTGGTCTGTCTGGATCAATCAGCCAACTAAAGCTAAGCTAAGCTTTGAGAATTAGTAGGAAAACACTGGCTTGTTGGGATTCTTTCTCCCTTCTCACCCCCTCTATTCTTTTCTTTCTTTAAATCTTTTTGTAAGGTCCTGCAAGAAAGATAAGTATACTTGTGGATATTAGGTTTTCTTCTTTAATCTTTCCTTCTCTAAATTATATTTTAAAGCAGTTGCTACTCTGCATTGTATGTCTTGGGTGTGTTAAATTTACAGTGTGTCTATGAACAGAGAGAGATAGAGGTAATATCACATTTGAACAGAGCAATCAATAACATCTGGATACTTTGGCCTTGGATGTAGCTCCAAAAATCTGACCATTCTTTAGGTTGATTCCTATTGGAAGAGATAGACAAATATGTTTTTATATCTGTCTACTACTGTGCATGATGCTGTATGGTGCCATTTTTATGACTATGTAAAGAGAAAAAGGATGTGTTTGGATGCTGGCAATCAAAATGTGGACCAAAGTTATGTGACTACTTGATGGAAAAAGTGTCAACTATACTGGCAAAAACATAGTAGAGCAGAAACTATATCAAGTTAAGAATTCAGGCCTAAGTTGGCTTACAGAATCATTTGGGACATTGGTCAGACCAGGTTAGTGTTAACAGATAACATTCCATGCCACTAAGTGACAGCCCAGAAATGGTATGCTTCCTGCACATAGCTGTCAGCTCATGGGGTGTGAGGTCTAACTGCTAGGCATCTGAGCTCACCTTAAAGGCCATGGGAATTTCAATGATATAGAGATCCACGTAATCCAGCTGTAGGGTTTTGAGCGTCCTCTCCAGGGTTGGACGGACCATCTCCGGAACATGGTTCGTAGCCCATAGCTGGAAGAATCAAGAGGAATAGTTAATGAATGTCACAGCCCTCTATTCCCTGTGAAGCACTACTACACATTTCATCTTACAAACAAACAAAAAAAAGAATTTATGCTTCAGTGTCATCTAGCATAGGATGAATTGACAAAATCCTTGACACCAGAGAATGAATGTAGTGCAAGAGACTTGAACATCTGGCCACAGAGAACCAAATTCGATGACCAAGTCTCTGCCCTGCATTGATTTCCCTCAGTGTTTTCACTTTTATCCATTATGCCACCAGGGTACACAGATCTAGTTCAATATTCTGACATAACCTGGCTGGGAAGTTGGCTGGGCAATGTAACTGACCTCACTGGATCCTTCAGTTGGTAAAAGAAAGCTGGTGGCATTTAAAAACCTTGCATAGATTTAAATTTCTTTTCTTGCCTCAGTGTCTTCAGATGATCTTTCTCAGACTCCAGGTCAATCTTATTTTGACTAGGGATTTTTTTTTTTTTGGTGGGGAGGGGTCCGGTCGTGGACTTGAACTCTTGGCCTGGGCGCTGTCCCTCAGCTCTTCAGCTCAAGGCTAGCGCTCTACCACTTGAGCCACAGCGCCACTTCCGGCTTTTTGTTTTCTTCTTATGAGATGCTGAGGAATCAAACCCAGGGCCTCATGCATGCAACGCAAGTGCTCTACCACTGAGCCACCTTTCCAGCCTGACTAAGGATTTATTTAATCTATGAAAGGTTACATACTGAAAAAATTAAGGCTTAGTTGGCCCAACTTTTCTGATTCTTCTGGTGTTAAATTGCTACTATCTCTTCACGGGGTGGGAAATCTCTTCTATATTTTACTTTACTTTTCTTTAATACATGTTATGTATGATGTTAGCTATGTGTCAGGTACTACTTCAATGTTTTCTAAATGGTCAATCATTAACAATTTAGGAGGTGGTCAGTACCATTGTCCTCATTTTATGGAGAGGAAGATTGAGGTCCAGATGTGAAGCAAGGCACAACTGGTTGCAGCAGATCTAGGACATACAGCTAAGTGGTTGTGCACTACTTCACATCATGTTATATGGAATCAATATACGGTGACTTGGGGGTGAGGGTAGAAGCTAGCAGCAAAGCCTGTGCACATAGCCAGCTCTCCACGCCTCCCAGGAGCTGCACTGAAAACCTATCTTCCTGGAGCAACAGTGGTTGTCTACCACTGAACTCAGCTACACATACATTTCCTGTTCACTTGTACTCGTACTGTGCTTATGTGAGTTGCTCTTGACTTTTTGGACAAATTTAAGGATGCCAAAGGATAATTTGACCACATTTTTCTTCTGAGTGTGTGTATGTACTGGAGAGCAAATCCCAGGCCTTGTCTGCCATGGAGCTCTGTCTCCAGTCCACTTCTTTCTTTTATTATTATTATTTTTATTAATTATATATATTTTAAGCAATTATCTTTAAGTAGTTGTGCAAAAGGGTTTCAGTTCAACATGTCAGTTTAAATGTACAATGTATACTACATGTACAGAACAATGTACAGTACAATGTACAGTATAATGCATCTTGATCAACATCACTCTTGTCTTCTCCCTCATCTATCGGAACCTCACCTGTCTCTTCAAGTTACCTGGTTTGATTTTTCAAATATGTACATTGAATATTATGATAATATTTGCCCACCCTTCCTGTCTCCATTTTCTACCATTCCTCCCCCCTCTTCCCTTCTCTCTCTCTCTCTCTCTCTCTACCTTCCTTCCTTCCTTCCTTCCTTCCTTCTTTCCTTCCTTTCTTGGTTGTGGGGCTTGACCTCTGGGCCTGGGTGCTTTCCCTCAGCTCTTCAGTTCAAGGCTAGCGCTCTACCACTTGAGCCACAGCGCCACTTCCAGTTTTCTGGTGGTTTATTGGAGATAGTCTTATGGACTTTCCTTGCCCAGACTGGCTTTGAACCATGATCCTCAGATCTCAGCCTCCTTAGTAGCTAGGATGACAGGCATGAGACACCAGCTCCCGGCTCCTCCCCTCTTTCTGAAACATGTTTTCGTATGTTAACTTTAGCATTTATGTAAGAAATGATTCTAGCTTAGGTTAAGCTAAAGGCTTATATGTTGTCCTCCTAAGCCCAAATAAGTAACTTTCAGATTAGTGATCTTATTTTTTAACTTATATCCATTTTCTCTTATCAAAAAAAATCCATTGGTTTGAAAATTGGATCCCATTTCTGAGTTTACTAAAATCATTCAATTACTTCTTTTAATCCTCTTTCCTTCCTCACATCAATACTCTGCTTATTATTATTTTTCTCAAACTTGTAATTATCCAATAGTAAAAGAATGTTCAAGACTTTGTTTTGTATGATTTCAGCATCATCTGTCATTTACCTTAAAGAGGAAAACTGTTTTTGTTACATACAGTATATAGTTCATTCTTTCGTGTCCAAGAGGCAGAACTCCCTTATATCACAGCTCATGCTATTTGCACATCATCCTATATATTTTAAGTTATCTTTAAATTACTTCAACTATCTAATGCAATACAAATGCTATGTAAATTTTTGCTATGCTATATAGTGTAGGGGAAAGGTGACAAGTAAATAGTTTGTATATGTTCAGTACAGATATATATGTTTTTCTGAATTTTTCTTTTTGTAGTTGGCTGAATCCAAACATTCAGTAGCCATGGACACAGACAGAAATTATTTTGTATCCATTAGAGTGCAACTAGCTTGGCACTGGTGACTCATGCCTATAATCCTCACTACCGAGATCTAAGGATCACAGTTTGAAGCCAGCCCTGGCAAGAAAGTCCATGAGACTCTTATCTTCAACAAACCTCTCAGATAAAGCCAAATGTGGCACTGCTCAAGTGGTACAGAACTAGCCTTGAGCAAAAGAAGCTCAGGGACAGCACCCTGGCCCTAAATTCAAGCCCCAGGACTGGAAGAAAAATAAAAGAGTGTAACTATGCACACATACATGCACACACACACACACACAGATGGAAGGTGAATAATCAAGTATTGCCTAAGAGGTAAGGAAATAGACTTTTACTTGTGTAGGAAGGCCACTCAGTATCACGCATGCAAAGGACACATACTCTTGGGTTTATATTTTCCTTGCCTGGTTCTATAGTCACTCTTTATAAATATATTCTAAATGACAATGAAAATGGAATACTATTGATGACTTCCCTTTCCCCCTTACATCCTGTTTTTCAAACATGTTCCCCATTGACTTGCTTAGTTGCACTTCATTCATGCTTCCTTACATACTGTATTGTATGTATCACAGTTCAGATGCCCATCCTATTGGGCCTGAGGCTTGGTCCTAGTTTTGAGTCTCCTAATCAGTGCTACTCTAAATCTCTGAATTAATGATACTCATCAGAGCAAAAGCTCTGTAGTATATGTATCACTGTCAGGTTATGAGATAGGTATATTTTCAGTTCTGTGTGGATGAACTTTTGGAAACATTGTACTAAGTGATAGAAGGAGATTCAAAAGGTTACTTGTATGACTTTATAAATGGAATGAAATATCAAGAATAGGAAAATGACAGTTATCAGTGACTGGGCAAGAGAAATGTGTGGAAAGGATTACTATTGGACACCGGTTTCCTTATGGATAAAGGTATTATGAAATTAGCTCATTGTGATGGGTGCAATCTTGACATAATGTGGCAGGTGAATTTTACCTCCGTTTAAAAAGTAGTAATATATGGACAAACAGAAGACTATTCTTTTAAGAGAGCTTTGGCAAATGCTTATATAATATAAACCGCTTTCATCTTTCCCACTGCATCCCAGTTTTCTAGTATACAGATTATAGAATTGGCATTATTCCAACTGATATACTTTGAAATCAATATGAAGAAAACGTTTCACCCTCATCGTTAGCAGTCTAATAGATCCTTATGTTCTTGGCAACACTGAGAATCTGAGCACTGAGAAGGAAGAAGAGGAGATGCCCCCCCCCCCCTTGGTAGGCCTAACAGTGTTTAGCAGGGAGAAACAGAAATTGTACCATGAATATAAAGAGATGGAGCAAGCGCAGAGTCCAGATCTTACCTTTCCGCAGTAGAAAATGTCCTCCCTCTTTACTTTTCCTTCTGCGATCTTGGCTCTGATGGCATCACCCACCTCATGCTCATTATGGTAGATATAGGCCCCATCAAAGTGGCGGTACCCAACGTCGATGGCAGTCTTCACTGACTCCAAACAGGACCCCTTGGAATTCTATGGTGACAGGGAGATGGGGTTGAGAGGAAGATAGAGGAGCCTTGAGCTTAATTTTCATTCGTTAGACCACTTTGCATGAGCTACAGCTAATGTGACAACCCTCCATTCCATGCTGTTGTGATTAAAAAGCTATGGGTGGCAACAGAAGGGATCTCCTAGAGTGCACTTCTCCTTTGGCAGGCTAAATCCATTCACCCCAGGTGTGCTGTCAGCTTTGTAGCTTTAGAAATGTAACTTGAGGCCAAGTAGAGTGCCTCTCCGTCTGGAATCTCCGCTACTGTGGCAAAGAGAGAGCAAGAAGGTCACAGTTTGCCTGGGCAAAAAGTCAGTAAGAGCTTCATCTCAGCCAATGAACTGGGCATTTGTGCCTGCGGTCGCAACCATGTGGACAGCATACAGGAGATGGTGAATGGTCCAGGATAGCTTCAGGCAAAAAAACAAAAACAAAAACCCAACCACCCAAGACCTATCCAAATCAACAACAGAAAATAGAAAGGGCTGAGGCTATGGCTCAAGTTGTAGGGCCAGACACACATCCTGGACACTCTAACACTGAACAAGATAAGGTCTCTTTCCCAACAAATGCCACAACCTAGTGAGGAAAACCACAGAGAAACAGCATCATCCCATGATAAGCACCAGCATGGATGGAGTCAAGCAAGCTCAATTGCTAGATAAACACAGAGGAGGGGTGTACGATAGGGATGGGGGTGCTGGCAAGGAGATGGGTTCCTAAGAAGAGAGAGCCTTTGCTCTAAGTCTTAAAAGTATAGTGAAGTCACCTAAAAGATCAAAGCCAGAGAAGTTGATTCAGGCAGAGGGCATTGAGTTCCAAGGCACAGAGATGAGAGAGTCGTTTGGGAATTTAGATCGTGTTTTACACACACGGAGAGCTGGGGGAGGAAGAGCTGATGGAGCTCACAAGTCAGCTAACCCACAAGGGTTCTGAGTACAGGGTAAGAGGTGCAAAATTCTCCCCATGGTTGACAAGGAGCCAGCCATTGGAATAACGAATTGTCAAGAGACAAAACTGGAAGATAAACAAGAGGTGAAGCTTAACGGAAAAACAGTGGCACTACAGAGGGAAGTGGCGATTGTTTTGGAGAGAAAATCAACAGGGACTCAGAGGTTATCTGGATGTAATGGAGGGCCCTGAGAGACCAGGAAGAGGGCAGAATGAAGGCAAGAATTCTGAATTTTGGCATGGGTGGCTGGGAGGCACGATGTCATTTGTTAGAAGCATACTTTAGGCAGGGGAGATGATGAGTCTAGTTTCGTCTTGTTGAGTTATAGTTGCTGGAGCACTTGGAGTCCAAATTGGGTTGCACAACAGAACCTCCTAGGGAGCTGATAAAGGCCGATTCTCACTTTTACCCCTAGAGAGCCAGATTCAATAGCTTGGGGTGACACTCAAGTATATCTAGTACTCCGGTGATTTTGAATAGCCATTCCATACCCACGTGGAGGAGACAAAATGAGAGGATTACGTATGGATTTGGAGTCTGCATAAAATGAGCTTGGAATCAAGAATATAAAACAGGTAAAAAGGTAAAGAAAGAATGGGAGGTGACCAAGGATACAGACTCATCAGAGACTTGTTCTGTGAGTACACTTTCCTGTGTTATATGATCACCAAAAAACACAGTGACAGCCAGGTGCTGGTGACTCACACCTGTCATCCTAGCTTCTCACAAGCTTGAGCCAACTGGGGCAGAAAAATCCACGAGACTCTTATCTCTAATTTGCCAGAGATGTTGAAAGTGGAGATGTGAGTACCAAGACTGAGTGAAAAAGCCAGGCAAGAGAGCAAGGCCCTGAGTTCAAGCCCGGTATCACCACTCAATAAATAAATACTGCAATACTGCAATACCGCAGTGGCATGTAAGATTGTGTATTCAGGATTTTTTGTTTGTTTGTTTTGGTTGGTCACTGAGCTTGAACTCAGGGCCTGGGCGCTGTCCCTGAGCTCCTTTGCACAAGGCTAGCACTTTATCACCTGAGCCACAGTGCCACTTCCAAGGATTGTGATACAAGCAACTACTCTTGGTCCTGTTCGTTTATTTCTGTGCCCCTGTCTCCCATTCTGTATGCTGTCACTAGAGTTATCTTGCAAAAACACAGATCCAGGTAGGCTTTTACCCTTCCACTAAAGGTCAGATGATTTTTCAGTTCTGTACAATGCAGTTTCTTCTCTTTATGTTATCTAGGACCCTTACCAATCCAGTCTCAACTTGCATTTTAAAGCCAATTACCATCACTTCTAACCTCTGTTCCGTGTAGTAGCTGCGCTAGCCTTGGCCTTCCCTGGACACATCCTACATCCTTATCTCTCCAGACACAGGAAAAAGAAAACCCACCAAATCTCCATAAGCCATAAACTAATATTTAACCATGAACTGATCAAGTTTAACCTTTGGATCATACCGGGGTAAGCAAACCGTTGTTCTTAGAAGTCTGTTTTTATTATTATGAAAGAAAATCAATGTGATCAACTCAAAATGAATTACAGATTATACTTTAGGCCAGTGTGTGAAAGAAAAGAAAACAGAGAGAAAAAAGTGAGAAAGAGAAAATGAGAGAGACAAGTGAGAAACAGAAAATGAGAGAATGAAAGAAAATAAGAGACAAAAACAGAGAGGAAATGAGCAAAACTTACCGGTACAGGGTCTGAATAGGTACCCAGCCCAATGATGGGAATGCTGTTTCCATCACTTAGAAGGATGCGGTGATTCTTTGCACTAAGGTACATCTTGCAGAGAGACAGTCTGAAGTCCCAGTGCTCCAGCAGTGATTCCTGAGCAAAAAAAATAAGCTGCTTGAAAAGGTGTTCTCCAGCATATTTTATCAAAGAGAGGAGGGGTGGGAGGAGCAAGGGAAGGGAGGAGAGATGAACAAATCTATTTCTCAATCTGTTTCTTTCTTTTTTTTTTGCCCCCAGTCTATTCTGAAATCCTTAGCATGGTTGTCCTTTGAACTTCATCAGAGGCAGGTAAATAACATAACCTTTCATCCGCTTTAGCTCTGTTTTCTGCAAAGAAAAGATTGCAAATGCAAAGGGAAACTCATTTACCTTTTCTTCCATCAGTTAGGATGCTTTTGTCAGTAAAACAACAGCATACATAGCTTAAAGTTTCTTCAACTATAAAAGAATAGGTTCATAGTATGATAAAGAGTGGAGGTGGAAGGAGAGAGAGAGACAGAGAGAGACAGAGAGAGAGAGAGAGAGAGAGCGCACAGAGAGCAAAGAGGGAGAGATACTCAGCTCTCTGGTGTCTTCTACAAGGATTCTAAGATCACCACGATGAACTAAACTTCATGTCTTCATTTAACCTAATCACCTCTTCAAATATAGTAGTTCCCTATTCTGTTTGTCTGTGGGATACATTCCAAGGTCCCCACTGAAGCCTGAAACTGAGGATGGTACCAGACTGTACACACACACTGTATAAACCCAAGCACAGGCCACAGTTAGACTGCTAACTAAGAGTGATTACAAAGAGAGTAATGGGTGTTATATTACACAGTTTTCCATCACTATGACTTGCTGTTTCCATTTCAGTGAGATGCATTATCATTTGAGAAGTAAAAGTTCCTGAAGGCTCACAGTTATGGACACTTGCCTTGGTCCTGTGGCTCACAGTAGATCATGGCAGGAACTGAAATAAAGATGCTGGGTTTAAGTAACATCACCTGGATCTCACAGCCATCTGGTGCCTTGTCGAAGAGCCAAGAGGTGAGATAGGCCATTCACTGAAGTGTAAATGTCAGGTTGTTTAACCCCAAGAAAGCTTTGCTACAGAGAATGCTTGTTCCTGAGTATCTCCTTGTGTGATCTGCTTTTGCTAGGCGTGGGTCTCCACCCCAAATATGTAGTTTTTGTCTTTAAAAGCTTTGTGCAAGCTACATTCTGGGCTATAGGTCTTTGAGACAGGGGTTTGCCTGCAGTTGCCAGCTTTCCAATAAAGACTCCCAATTCGACCTCTCAAAATGTGGCTGCTCTGTTTCTCGCCAACAAGTTCCCGTACGACAGAACAACGTCTTGTTCATCTCAGTGGCGGGAGATCAGAGGGAGAGACAGGAAAGGGTTCCAATTCCAATTAACTCCTTCATCTAGGCCCCATGTCTGAAAGGTTCCACCAGCTCCCAATAGCAGCCAGCTGAGCACCAAGCCTTGGACACATAGTGCACTGCTGGTCACTTCAGATCCAAACTATAGCATCTCTGTCCCTGGACTCCAAAGGCTCATGTCCATATCACAATACAAAATGGCTTCATTCCTTCTCCAAGATTTCCCCAAATCTTAACTGTCCTAACATTATCCAAAAGTCCAAGTCTGAAGTCTCTGAGATTCAAGGCAAACCCAAGTGTAAACCCCCTACAAAAGTGAAAAAGCAAGTTACATACTTCCACGGTGCGAAGGCACAATGGAAACGTTCCTATTGCACAAAGGGAGATGAGGAAAATGATATTGACCTACCAGACCAAAACAAGACTGAACTCCCTGCCTGGCAAATGGTGGTCTAATGTGAGCCCTTGTGGCCTGGCTGGTTATGAGTTCTGAGGAGAACAGGCCGGCCCTATTCTAGCTTAGTCTAAAAACAACAGCTTGAAGGCTGAGCAATACTTCTGACCATTTCTCTTCAAGTGTGAAAACAGGGAAGACTTTACATTTTGTTTCGGCAAGGAAACAATCACCATCTGTCAATGTACATGGAGGCAAAACGAATACTACTTTATTTGTGCCAATCAGCAGCGACTTTGGCAAATATATCCAGTTCTGTCAGAAATACCAGGCCTGTAGCTTAGTGAACACACTTGGACTCTGGGTCGATACAATTATGTAAGAGCAAGGACTAACATCGGAACGGAGGTAATTGTGTACACTAATTTCAGGCACAGGAAGTCAGGTCATCAGGTCATCTATATGCGTCAAGGAATAAAAGGTGCTAAACTTTTGACTCTGTCTCAGGGCTTCAGCTCGATTCCCACATCTGACTCATTCAAGTTGTTCCATCCAGTTGGTCCCAGAAACTCCTTGCCTGGCTCAATTGGGCCTCACTTCAGCCCTATGCTTTCATCCAGCACTGCACCTGGGAGACTGCATTTGAACATTTGCTTCTGAGACTAGGTTCTTTAGGTTATCTGACCACCTACAATGACCCTCCTCTCATTTGTTCTCTACTCTTGTCTTAGGCAAGGCCTCCTTGATTCCTGCTTTAATCCCTTCCTAGCCATCTGGTAACTTCTGCATTATGGTAAAATAATAGTGTTGTCTGAGAGTTTGTAGTAACAACTAAGATGGAATCAAGAATCTGTGTGGCAAAAGGCTTAGGCTATCAAGTGACCTTCGATGCAAATTGATATTGTCACTGGATTCAGGAGAGGGTCAGTGATGTTTCTTTCTTTCTTTCTTTCTTTTTATCCATTGTGGGGCTTGAACTCTGGGCCTGGACGCTATTCCTCAGCTCTTCAGCTCAAAGCAAGCACTCTACCCCTTGAGCCACAGCCATAAGAGTTTCACGGGCTTTCCTGCCCAGGCTGACTTTAAACCGCAATCCTCAGATCTCAGCCTCCTGAGGAGCTAGGATTATAGGCGTGAGCCACCAGTGCCGGGCAGTGACGTTTCTTTAAATGCAGGCACTCTTCACTTAGGGTCCTTGAGTTTGACTGCAGAATAAGAATTTTTGGACAAGTCACGACAGTAAGAAAACTTGGCAGAGCTATATTGAGGACATATGCAAGCAGGCAGGCAGACAAACGGACAAATAGACAAACAGGAGGGCAGGGGCACACTCGAGCAGAGTGTTCTCACAAGGAGATAGAGACACTCACAGCTGGTAAGGGTATTATATGTTAAAAGCAGAACGTCTGACTTCAAAGTTATGCCAAGAGAGCATTTTGGCTTTGCTCTAATTACTCCTGTTGTTATTTTCTGAGTTTCTGGATATTTGGGGGCATTTCTTCCGGGTAAGAATCTATCCTGTCACAAAACAGACCCTTATCCTTGAGATAAGGAAGGTGCTTAAGTTTTGGGGAGGCCTCTTTCTCAGGAAGGCATACAGCTTGTCAGACAAATGTTAATTCTTGGGGGGAGACTTGCATCCCTTCAGGAGGAATGCATCCTGTTGTCTCTCTTTGAAGCAAAGATGGCACTTCTATGTTTCTAAATACCATATTTCTGAGTTGCCTTCACCAGGCTTCATTTTCCCCTAGTCTATCTGGCTTCATTTCCCCTAAAATGACTTTGTTCCCTTAATCTTTTTTCTTTTTCCCGGTCATGGGTCCTGAACTCTGGGCCTGGGCGCTGCCCATCAGCTCTTGAGCTCAAAGCTAGCGCTCTACCACTTGAGCCACAGTGCCAGTTCTGGCTTTTTCTGCTTATGTGGTGCTGAGGAATCAAACCCAGGTCCTCATGCATGCAAGGCAAGCGCTCTACCACTGAGCTACCTTCCCT
Organism: Dipodomys ordii; assembly: GCF_000151885.1. Classification (NCBI taxonomy): domain Eukaryota; kingdom Metazoa; phylum Chordata; class Mammalia; order Rodentia; family Heteromyidae; genus Dipodomys; species Dipodomys ordii. The sequence goes on along the minus strand of NW_012267272.1, from coordinate 5,511,848 downwards.
GCCCTGTTCCCTTAATCTTAAGGGAAATACATGAAGTAATATCTCCTGTATTAGCTGTAGGCTGACCATACCTCATTTTTCCCTTGTCTACCCAGCTTCAATACCAACACAATTAATGTAGCTTGCCAGTTCACTGTTATTCAATCCATTCTGACATTGTGGAAAGACACAGATCTGTGGCTAGGTTTCTGGTATAGCTTACTGCTGACAAGCCCACATGGCAACTCAGGCTGGCTCTGCATGCTGACTTCAGTTTCCCTTGTCAGGTATCCCCTGTTCTTGGCATGCCTGACTTCTGGTGTCTCCATCACAGCTTCACACAGGACCCTGTCACAGACTTCTTGAAGAGCCTCCAACCCTGCTGCATACTGCCTGTCCAGCTTAACAGACTTACTTTTGAAATCTTAGTGGAAAACTCTGTGACCCATAACTCTTGCATTTTGCAAGCATGCAAAACTAGAAAGGGCGCACAAATGCAGCAGTGGTACTAACTGGATACTGTTGAAACTGAACTATATGCCGGGCACTAGTGGCTCACGCTTGTAATCCTAGCTACTCAGGAGACTGAGATCTGAGGATCATGGTTCAAAGCCAGCCGAGGCAGGAAAGTTCATGAGACTCTTATCTGCAATAAAACACCAGAAAATCGGAAGTGGCCCTGTGGCTCAAGTGGTAGAGTGCTAGACTTTAACTGAAGAGCTGAAGGACAGTGCCCAGGCCCAGAGTTCAAGCCCCATGACCAACAAAAGGAAGGAAGGAAGGAAAGAAGGAAGGAAGGAAGAAAGAAAAAGAAAGAAAGAAAGAAAGAAAGAAAGAAAGAAAGAAAGAAGGAAAGGAGGGAAGGAGGGAGGAAGGGAAGAAAGAAAGAAAGGAGAAAGGGAGGGAGGGAGGAAGGGAGGGAAGGAGGGAAGGAGGGAGGAAGGGAAGAAAGAAAGAAAGAAAGAAATGAAGGAAGGAAGGAAGGAAGGAAAGAAGGAAGGAAGGAAGGAAGGAAGGAAATGAACTATACAACTTGTGGGTGGGGATGGAAGGGAAAAACTAGGAGAGAGCAAGGGAAGGGGTGACACTGTCCAAAAAGAAATGTACTCTTTACCTGACTTATGTAACTGTAACCCCTTCTGTACATCACCTTTATAATAACATTTGGAAAAAAACTACCATTATCATAGGGATAATGTCCAGGGCTGTCAATAGCAAGCTGTTCTTGGCTTCATTTGAACCAAGGTTCCAGCAGCAACTGCTGAAGGTCTTGAGAGATGAAGAGGGGAAGATGAATACCAGGAAAGCAATTCTTAGGTGCTCTTGTGCAAGCAGTATCATGGGAGCTCTCTTTTTAACTGAAGTCTGCAAAGAAAGTTGATACGTTAATACCCATGGGCCTGGCATGGATGGGTTTTACAGATTCCTGAGATGCTCTCAAGACATCTTTACTAGGGCCTCAGTGCATAGAACTCAACTTATGTTATACCCATGGGAGTTAAAACAGAGAAATTTAGAAGGTCCTTTATTAATGCCAGCAGTGGAGGGTAGCTATTTCCAACAAAGAACTTTCTGTTGTGAGGGGAAGTTAAGTGGGTTTTTTTTTAAAGGAAGAAACTGAAAAAAAATATATATGTTTAGTTGGTACCAGGGGAAGTTAGGTACTGACCAGAGACAATTCAGGTTACAATGCTATTGGGCACGTATCACCTAAATAAAAGTGACATTTAGAAGCTGGGTGCTGGTGACTCACGCCTGTAATCTTAGCCACTCATGTGCCTGAAATCTGCGAATTGTGGTTCCAAGTGAGCTTAGGCACGAAAGTCTGCAAGACTCTCATCTCCAATTAACCACCAGAAAACAGGAAGTGGAGCTATGGCTCAACCTGGTAGAGTGCTAGCCTTGAGCAAAAGAGCTCAATCAGGAAAAGTGCCCAGGCATTGAGTTCAAACCTCATAGCCCTCCAAAACAAAGCAAAGTGACAGGGGCTCATGATCTATGCATGTTGTAAAGCAGGGTGTCACGGTTTAACAATTTGCTCCAGGTATATTTTCCTCTTGTTAACTCCTGACAACCCTTATTGTAAATCTCCCTCTACTGTAAGTCTGGGGTCAGGGCGAGGTTAAGTACGTCATTTCCTTTAAATGGTGCTAGTGTCTTTGGCATCCTCATCCTACTTGGGAGAGCATTGTTTAATACACTCTTTTTCTGGCCAACCTTCACGTTTTCTAATTTTTTCCCTACTTGCTCTGTCTCACTCCTGATTTTTTCTGTAAATCTGGCTTAAAAATAGTCAGGAGCTGGGTGCTGGTGTCCCACACTGTAATGCTAGCTACTCAGGTGGCTGAGAGGATCGTGGTTCAAAGCCAGCCTGGGCAGAAAAGTCTGTGAGAGCCTGACCTCCAATAAACTACTCAGAAAAGGCCAGAAGTGGCACCAGTGGCTCAAGTGGTACAGCCCTAGCCTTGAGCACAAAGAGGTTCAGGAACAGCACCCAGACTCTGAGTTCAAGCCCCAGGACTCGCAAAACAACAACAACAACAACAGCCAACACCACCAAACAGTCAGAAATACCCATCCTGCAGCCTGACTGCTCTGCTGCCTGGAGCTGCCCTCCATCAGATGGACTAGGCCATCACATTTAAATTCAGCTTTGCACAAAATTTCAGAGCATGGGCACAATACAAAGGGCGCTTAAAAACTATTTTTGCTAGGACTGTCCATTAACTCAAGAAAGAATAAACGTTAAGTACTCAGTCCTCACTTGGAACCTGTGTTCTTTGTCCTAAGCCATAAGGACAGGATTACCTAAGAACATTCCATGACACAAGACAAACTTCCCCTCAGACAAAAGACACAGCACAGGCCTGGGCCTCTCCTAACTTTTGCCTGCTGTTCCCAGTTCATTATAAAACCTAAAGTTCATGTCTATTTCTGAAGAAAGCCGAAGATGGGCTGAAGCGCTGTCTCCCCATGGCTTGGCTATGCCATGTCATAAATCTCCAGCTGTATCTCTTTTATTTGGCATATAAAGCAACTGGTCAGACCTGATATGTTGGTGCTCTGGAAGTTTGGCTATGGGATCTAAAAACTCCAATGTGTGTGTGTGTGTGTGTGTGTGTGTGTGTCTAGGGCACTGTCCCTGAGCTTCTTTTGCTCAAGGCTAGTGCTCTACCACTTAAGCCACAGTGCCACATCTAGGTTTTTCTGAGTAGTTTATTAGAGATAAGACTCTGATGGACTTTTCTGTCCATACAGGCTTTGAACTGTAACCCTAAGTTCTCAGCCTCCTGAGTTGCTAGGATTGTAGGCATGAGCCACCAGTGGCCACCAGTGACCATCCAGTTTTGAGGATGTAGTTTTGTTGCAAAAGAAGTGGCCTTTTACCAATTCCCAATAAAGTCATAGTTCCTACCAGGAACCTCATGAGCATAACTTTCCTGTGCACATTTTTATCAGCAATCTGGCTTCTACACTAGAATTTCCACTATAATCTCTGCTAGTAGTATGGTTGGCTTTCTCTTGCCTATTCCTCCAACATTTTTCAAACTCGTCCTGATAGCTACTTCCAAAAGGTGGTGAGCATCATTTGAGCTGTGATACCCCACTTTTGATGTCCTCTTCTGTGAATACTCAAGATAAACCAAATTTTAAGGTGAGAGGAGTTAATTTGGGATTCTGATTTTATATATATATATATATATATATATATATATATATATATATTATTGTAAAGATACTGTACAGAGGTGTTACAGTTACATGAGTAAGGTAATGAGTCCATTTCCTATCGAGCATTGTTACCTGCTCCTTTGTTTTTCCCCTACCATTCCTTCCCTCCTTGGCCTCCCCAACTCCTCCCTCCCCGGCCCTGTAGTTGTAAAGTTCATTTTCAACATAATGTCTTGTACATCTCATTGTTACAATGGGTCAACCTGTATCCTTATTTCAGCATTTTGTTATTTCCTTTCCCCTCCCCAAATTAGAAAAATGTATATACAAGATTCAGGGCACCAGAATCAAATACAATGAAAACCGGGGTTATACCATAGGGGAAGATCATAAAAAGAAACCAAAAATGTCACATGGTACATTATAAGTACATTAAAAACAACAGCAAGAAAGATAGAACCACTTGTGTCCCTATCTTGGGGTTCATTTCACTTAGCATCATCTTATATGGTCATATGTACATAGCTTTTGACCTCTTCTGCTTGTCCTAGACATACACTAGTTATTGCAGATAAGGGAAACCATGGGACCTATGTTTCTTTGAGCCTGGCTTACTTCACTTACTATAATTTTTTCCAAGTCTTTCCATTTCCTAACAAATGGGGTGGTGTCATTCTGATGGAGGCATAGAATTCCAGTGTGTGTGTGTGTGTGTGTGTGTGTGTGTGTGTGTATCACATTTTCTTGATCCGTTCATCTACTGAGGGGCATCTGGGTTGGTTGGCAAATAATGTTGCAATAAACATAGTTGTGCTCATAGCTTGGGTATGACATTGTGATCATTGGGTAAATGCCCAAAAGTGGGGTTGCTGAGTCATAGGGGAGCTCTATGTGGAGTCTTTTGGGGAACCTCCATACTGCTTTCCAAAGTGGTTGAACAAGTTTGCACTCCCACCAGCAATGCTAGATTCTGCTTTTTCAGGTTTCAATCTATGTGGGTTTTTTTTTTTTTGGCTTTGAGTTGAGCTTGTGGTGACATGTTGCATTTTTGTCCCCAAGTCTATCTGCTCAATGAATTTAGAATACGTGGAATACTTGAATACTTGAAAGAAGTATTTCCTTCTGAGAAGGAAATCAGGTTTATTCCAAGAGTGTTCTTGAGAAGGAGGAGGGGCTACCACCTCCAAAACAAAGACCATTTCGGGGGAAACACAGGTTTAAAGTGAGGGGAGAAGCTCTTATAGAGAGTTAGGAGGAAAGAAAGCACCAACAGAAGGAAATCATTGTGCTGAATTTGGTATTAAAACTCAATAACCATCTTTGTTACTCAGTAACTCTGTCTCTCTGTGTTTCTGTCTCTTTCATCTGGAACATCCTTGCAATAAGAATCAACTGCCAATCTCCTATGCCATTCTCTGTAATATGCACATTATTTTCCTAAAAGCTGAACATCCTTCATACTTCTGCTTTTCTTCCAAGAATAGGGTGAGCAAGTTTTGTGTTGTGCTAGATGACACACATTGCTGATCAGGTAATATTGTGTCCCCCGCCCAACCCCCCTCCCCGCAATGGTCTTTGTTTGAGGGGTTGATACCCCTCCTCCTTTTCTGTAAATCTAGAGAAAAGTTGATTCATAAGCCTGTAACACCTGAGGGGAACAGTCCAGACGCAAACTCTGAGGGTAGGTGAGTAATATATCAGTGTGGACACACTGCACAGAGGGCTAATTCAAATCGTGGGCAGGATGGAATGACATAGTGCAAGATTTCAACATACTGTTTAGACTGGTGCAAGTCGAAACTCGTGAATTCTTTCTAGACTTTTCCATTTCACATGTTCAGATCACAATTGACTGTAGGCGACTGAAGCCACAATGACTGGAACTGGGGATGAGTGTTTTCCATGGGTGCTACAATTGTAGCCTCACATTAAGGACTGAGGTTCTAAAAGCTGGAATGCGGAGGCTATTTAGAACTGTGGTTTCTCTGGGGATTGCAGGTAACCTCTTGTCTGGATTTGAAATGTCTCTCCAAGACCCATGTGTGCAAAGCCTTCATCCTCATCTTACTGCTATTGGGAGGAGGTGGGGCTTTTACAAGGTGAGGTTTCGTAAAAGAAACTCAGGCCATCAGGAGTCTGCCCTGGAATGGAGATCTGGACCCTAACTCCTCTTTTTTTGGGAGGAGGGGTTTGGTCAGTTGGAAGGCTTGACCTCTGGGCTTGGGCACTGTCCCTTAGCTCTTCAGCTCAAGACAAGCACTCTACCACTTGAGCCACAGCATCACTCCGGTTTTCTGGTGGTTAATTTGAGATAAGAATCTCACAGACTTCCCTTGTCCAGGCTGGCTTTGAACTATGATCCTCAGATCTCAGCCTCCTGAGTAACTAGGATTATAGGTGCGAGCCACTCAGCTCTAGCTCCTCTTATCTTTGTTTTTTTTTCCTGGGTGCTCTGAAGTAAACTTCTTTCCTGTCCCATGAACTTCCACTACAATGCACTGGCATACTAGACCCAAAGCAGCAAGGCCAAGCACCATGGACTGAAACTTTGAAATAGTCACACATACACACACACTTTGCTATTTATATTGATTTTCCATCATTTTGTCACAGTAATGGAAAGTGAGTCAGTACACATCTTAGTTGTTTTTGACAATCAACTTGGAATTCATACCATCCTATTTTCAATAGCATATAAAAGTTTAGATCCTTTAAAATCCTATCACCCCCATGCCTTTAAGGATTTTGTTGGTTGCTTTTGTGTTTTGGGGGTGCATGTGTGTTACAGAGGTTTGAACTCAGTACCACTCTACCTCTTGAGCCACTTCTCCACTTTGGCTTCATTGTTCAGATAGGATCTTGTACTTTTTCCCAGGGCTGGCTTTGGACTACAAGCTTCCTAACTATACCTTTTGCATAACTACAATTCCAAGACTGAACCACTATGCCTTCACTGACAGGAATCTTGCTAACTTTCTCCTGGCTAGCTTTGAATTTCTATCCTCCTGATCTGCACCTTCTGAGTAGCTGGGATTACAGGCATGCACGAACACAGCCAGTCCTCTTTATGTTATTATTGTTACAAATTGCATTGTCATACATATGACTATATTAACATAAATTTACAAATAAATGTACACAAATCAGATAGAAAAAACTACAAAATTAAGTATGCAGCATCACTGTTTGGTGTAAGTGTGTGCATGCGTGCACACACACACACACGTGTGTGAGCACCAGTAATAGGTCTTGAACTCGGGGTCTGCTGATATAATATCTCTTCAGCCACACCTCCACTTCTAGATTTTTGCTGGTTAATTAAAGATAAAAGTCTGCCTGAGCTGGCTTCAAACCATGATCCTCAAATCTCAGCCTCCTGAATAGCTAGGATTATATTGTGATCCACCAGTGCCTGGCTCACATTACTGATTTTTTTTATGTATATCTGCAAGTAACTTTACTATTTCTTGCTTCTTCATTTCAGCTTGTAGGACTTCCCTTTAGCCCTTCCGGTAGGGCATTCCTACTAACGTTTGCTTGGTTCTTTTGTGATTTGTGGATGTGTTGATTTCTCCTTTATTTTTTCTTATTATTGTAAAGATGCTGTACAGAGTGGCTATAGATACATGAGTAAGGTAATGAGTACATTTCTTGTCAAGTATTGTTACCCCTTCCTTTATTTTTTTCCTATTATCCCTTCCTCCCCCCCCCCAATACATCTGCTTTTAGCTTTTTGATGATCAACTGAAGATCAGAATCTCACAGATTCATCTGTCCAGGCTGGTTTTGAACCCTAATCCCAAGATACATTCAGATTTCAGCTTTCTGAGTAGCTAGAGTTACAGGTGGGAGCTGCTGGTACTTGGGTACGGGATACTTTAAAATTCTAGAAGTTCTAGAGTCTCTGAAAAGTTTGAAAGTCTTTAGACTATCTTTATTATCTCTAATTAGAGGTGTGTGTGTGTGTGTGTGTGTGTGTGTATGTGTGTGTGTGTGCTGGTCCTGGGGCTTGACTGTGTGCTGAGTTTTTTCACTCAAGGCTAGCACTCTGCCACTTGAACCACAGCTCCAGTTTTGGTTTTTGCTAATTAATTGGAGATAAGAATCTCATGGACTTCCTGGGCTGGCTTTGAGCCATGATCCTCAGATCTTAGCCTACTGAGTAGCTAAGATTGCAGGTATGAGCTACTGATGCCTGGCTAACAATGAGGTTTTTGAATAAAAAACAAAGTCTTCAAGTTTTGTTAATAACACTGAAAAAGTCAGTCCATCCTAAAAATAACAGTAGAAAATAACTGTTAGTCTAGGCAACTGTGGCTCTAGCCCATAATCCTAGATACTCAAGAGGATGATACCTGGAAGATCATAGTTCCCAGGTAGATGGGTAGACTGGAGGTGTGGCCCAAGTAGTAGAGGGCCAGCTATGAGCAAGAAAGCCAATAGAGAGCTCAAGGCACTTAATTCAAGTCCCAGTATGGGCAAAAAAGAAGGAGGAAGAAAAAGAGGAGGAGAAAGAAGAGGAGGAGAAAGAGGAGTAAAGGGAAAGGAAGGAAGGAAGAGAGGGAGGGAGAGAGGGAGGAAAGAAGGAAGGAAGGAAAGAAAAAGAAAGAAAGACATTTGCTAATATACCAACAGTAAATTTAAATAAGCGATAAGGCTTGATTGAAAATCACACTTTTTGTGTTTACATATAAATCCATGAACAATCCATTCATTAACTATTATCAAAAGGTGCTTTGATTCTTTTCAGTTTGATTACTAGAAGAATTCACAGGACCCAGTTTACATGCATGGGACAACTTTAGTACAAGGAATGAATGCAATAGCAATACCAGGAGAAGAAGATGCATTGGAAGGGTGCAGAAAGCCCAGGTGAAGGCTTACCTGTCCACCTTTGAGTTGTTCTGGGTATGCTTCGTCTTCAGATATGGAACCATCATTGATGTGTGAATACTGAGCTAGTGAGAACTCCAGCGCCTATTCCCCAGTAAATATCCATCTCCTAGAATAGGTTCCTCAGGTGCATGGGATCAGCCTTATGTATCCCACGCTCCATGAAAACCAAGTGCACATGATAAATCCAATGACTAATATGAAACGCTGCTGATAGGCTAGTTTGTGCTTGTAACTTTGAAACTACTCACAGATTCATGGTAAGTAGCAACATGTACCTTAAGTTAATAGACGGTCAATAGCTGGGTCCTCATAATTAGGTCATTTCAGACCAGCTGAGATGAGCTCATCATCTACAAAGGAATTAGCACAGCACAAATCCTGTTCTGACACAGAAAAATAACAGAGAATTTCCTTGTTCAAGTACGGCAAGAGAGTTGTTGGATTTGCGTCTTGAATATGCAAAGAAGGGACAAAGTATTCCAGGCATTCTATTTATTTCATAAAATATATCATAATTTCTTCTAATTGATAAGAATATTTAAGTCTAAACCCTCATCCCCAAACCAGGCAGGGACTCATCAAAGAAAGAGAACTATAGACCCATTTCTTTGATGAACACTGATGCAAAACTTCTTAACAAATTTTTGGCCAATCGACTTCAACAATTCATCCAAAAAAATCATACACCACGATCAAACAGGATTCATTTCAGCGATGAAAAGCTGGTTCAATATTCACAAACCAATTAATATAATTCATAACATGAACAAGAGCAAGGATAAGAACCACATGGTTATCTCAATAGATGCAGAAAAAGCATTTGACAAGATCCAACACCCCTTTATGATGAAGGTTCTGGAAA
>NW_012267272.1:5476078-5500729 GCF_000151885.1 Dipodomys ordii | reverse complement strand
ACTTGTTCAACCACTTTGGAAAGTAGTATGGAGGTTCCTCAAAAGACTTCACATAGAGCTCCCCTATGACCCAGCAATCCCACTTTTGGGCATTTACACAAATGATCACAAACAAGACCATACTAAGGCTACCAGCACAACAATGTTTATTGCAGCATTATTTAGCATAGTTAAGATATGGAACCAACCCAGATGCCCCTTAGTAGGTGAATGGATCAAGAAAATGTGGTATATATACACAATGGAATTCTATGCCTCCATCAGAAAGAATGACATTGTCCCATTTGTTAGGAGATGGAAAGACTTGGAAAAAAATGATATTACGTGAAGTAAGCTAGGCCCAAAGAAATATAAGTCCCATGGTTTCCCTTCTTTGCAATAACTAGTATATGTCTGAGACAAACAGAAATTGTCAGACAAGTTGATGTTAGGCGAAATGAGCCCCAAGATAAGGATTCAAATGTTTTTTTTTCTTTGTTGCTTTGTATGTACCTCTCCCAGGGTATAAACCCTGATTTCACTGTATTTGATATTGATATAATTTGTGCAGGGGAAGGGAAAAAACAAACTGTTTAAATAGGGTTACAGGTGGACCCATTGCAACAATGAGATGTACAAGATGTTATGTCAAAAAACTAACTTTACTTGAAGGGGTGGGGGGATGGTAGGGGGTTGTGTGAGGTGGCATCATGGAGGGGAAGGGATGATATGGGGAAACAAAGGAGGAGGCAACAATGTTTGATAAGAAATGTATTCACTATTTTGCCCATGTAATTGTAACTCCCTGTGTGGTATTTTCATAATAATAATACAAAAAATTAACACCACATTCTGTTCAAAAAAGGAATATTTAAGTCTAAAATCTAAGCAGAAAATATTCTAATACTAATGAATGATTAAAATTATTTTAGCAGTCCCTTTATTTAAACATGGCTGTGTTTCTTCTAAGCTAGAAAGTACAGAATTGTTAATATGTATATAAACATATACTATACTATATATTATATATACTATATAAGGTATACTGTGTATGTATTACATAAACTAATATAGTTCACCTATGCAAAAATGAGACTGAAATGAACTTTCATATTGATTCATCAATCTTCCCTTCTCTTCCCCTTTTATCCTAAGTTTGGTAAACAAAATATTTGCACAATAGTTACAAATTAATGAAAATTTGGAGAATGTTAGAGACCTGATGATTGCTATGTAATTTTTAAAATAGATCTTTGTTATAACTATGGGTTCATGCCAAAAAACCTAAAAACCAGTGATAGTTTATGGTAAGGTTAGGGATTTTTTTCCATTTTGATGGCATTGTGGTTTTGAACTCGGTTTGTGCTGGGCATGTAGGTGTTCTACTACTGGAGCCATGCTCGCAGTCCTATTAAAAAGATTAGGAAATCAATTCAGAACTTTGGAAGGGATCAACCAGACTCCACAGAGAATGTTTGCTCAAACCAATATCAGCATCATCATTGTCTCTTCTCTCTTCCCTTCACCATAGATCATCTTTATTTGGTACATTGGGTGAATAGCCTGTTCTGATCTAAGATATGCAGAAATTTGGATCCAGCACCTAAAAATGCTCTCCTGTAGCAAACATCATGTGGGCTCCAAAATGAAATTAGTTCACAATAATTTGTTTTAAGATTTACTTGCCAGAATAATTACACGAGCCTTTCAGAATGTATTGTATAAATCTGCATTAATGAACAAAATTTTAAGACTCAGATGATAGCAGTATCTGTGTGCATTTTTTTAAAAAGTCTAAAATTGTAACTCTTACCAACTTAGTTTAACTACCAATTATACCTCTCTCCTTATATTTTGCCCCTGGCATTTGGCAAGATGAGATTTTAAAAAGACCACACGTATTACAAGTTTGATCTTTTCAGCTCTTTTTTCCTTTTAGGGCTTTTAGGGCTATTAATTTTCCTGTAACTCTTGTAGTTAAATTAAAATACGGTTTAAAATGCTCCCTTCTCTGAAGGGAGGGAAGTTTCGGGGCAGGGGAGAAGAGGCAGAAAATGAAGGTGGGATAACGTGGTTCAAAAAGAAATGTACTCAATGGGGCTGGGAAGGTGGCTCAGTGGTAGAGCGCTTGCCTTGCATGCCTGAGGCCCTGGGTTCCATTCCTCAGCACCACATAAACAAAAAGAAAAAAGCCGGAAGTGGCGCTGTGGCTCAAGTGGTAGAGCGCTAGCCTTGAGCTGAAGAGCTGAGGGACAGCGCCCAGGCCCAGAGTTCAGGCCCCACGACCGGACCAAAAAAAAAAGAAAGAAATGTACTCATTACTTTACTTAGCTAACTGTAACCCCTCTGTACAAGCAGAAAAGGTCAGATAAGTTGATGTTAGGTGAAATGAACCCCAAGATATGTATTCAAATGTTTTTTTCTTTCTTGTGATTGTTTCTAACATATTTATAAGATGAAAAAATTTATTTATTTATAATTTATTTATTTATTTTTTGTCGGTTGTGGGGCCTGAACCCTGGGCCTAGGTGCTGTCCCTCAGCTCTTCAGCTCAAGGCTAGTGCTCTACCACTTGAGCCACACAGCACCACTTCCGGCTTTTTCTGCTTATGTGGTGTTGAGAAATTGAACCCAGGGCCTCATGCATGCAAGGCAAGCACTCTACCAGTGAGCTACCTTCCCAGCCCCTATAATAATTTTTTTTGTCTTTTTCTTTTTTGGTACTGGAGATCGAACCCAGGATGTTGCACTTGCTAGGCAAGCGCTTTGCCACTGAGCTACATCCCAGCCCTAATAATTTTTTTTTAAGTTCACTCCTCTTTAAAAATTTGTAACATGTTTTAGGAGTATGCCAATTTGATCTTCTCAACAAAGTAATTGTGTCTTTTTTGATCTTGCAAAACCTGAGTGTGTCTGTTGTCTGAGGAGAAGAGACAAAGAGATCTCCCAGTATCCTAAGTTCCATAAACTCATAAATAAAATCACAGGACCTTCAGATTTCTGATGAAAAGTATTTCAAGGGTTCTTACCAAAAGAAGAGCCTTGGGGCTGCAAGGGTTCTTACCAAAAGAAGAGCCTTGGGGCTGATGCAGTGGCTCAAATGGTAGCAAACTTGCCTAGCAAGTGGGAGGCTCAAAGTTCAAATTCCAGGACTACCAAGAGAGAAAAATAAGGAAAGAAAGAAAAACAGGAGAGTCTTATAAAGTGGAATGTTAACAAAGGACTCCTTTTAGTATTATGCAATAAAGTAAGGAGGAATAGTCAAGAATAGTAAACAAATAGAAAGAGATATTTGGGACTAAACATCAAAAATGATGCTTTTTCCTTTCTGAGTGGGTGGGGGGACACTACACTCTAATGATTACAGACAATGGTTGCAGGGGAACCTCTTAACCAAGACGTGGCCAAGATGGGGGGCTGTTGATTATTCAAATGGAGTCCAGACCTAACTGAAAACACAGGGATAGTTGGTGAGTTCCAGAACTTTCTTCAGCCACATGTCTTCCAGTTCTCTGTCTTTTTACTCCCTTCTGAAAAGTTGGTAGCCTCTTACTGTCTCAAAGAAGAGGGCAGATGCAGACAGCTCTTTCTCTTAACATAGATGTAAGGAAGGGAGCTAGCTGCTCCGGTCTCTCCAATTTTACTAGCTGGATCTGATTTCTGCATCTGGCCCCATTCATAGTTATTATTTTCAGTTTCCCAGTCCCCATGTCTGCCCTGCTTCAGGTCTGTCTCCACTCTTTTTTGACTGAGCTGGTTTCCCATCATTGTATTCATCCTGATCTCTAATTCCTGCATAGTTAGGATTACAGGAGTGAGCCGCTATACCTGTCCAAATCTCTATTCTTTACGAATTCAAATTCACATATAAATTCAAATATATATTCAATGAAATATAATTTGTGGTGGATAGGAAGGTCCAGAAGGCATGTGGCAGGGTAAGTCTAAGATTTTCAGCATAACGTCTTTTCATCTTGGGGTTTGGAAAGTCTTTTTATCTGGTCTAAAAATCAAATCTAAAATTTAACCTAAATATGGCCAGAGTTTGAATTGTACATACCAGTCAAAATCTAGCTTCCCCCTCCTATCCCACCCACAATTGTATAATTCATTTTCAACATACTGTCCAGTGAGTACCACTGCTGTATTTTTTTAAACTACTCAAATCCAGGAATAATCACTGGAGATCTGTGTGGGACAAAGGCTGGCATTTCCATTAATGAACAGTATCCCATGATTGCACACACACTAGTATACCTCTTAGACTTGTGGTGAACCTGGGAGTGGTGGGGTCTCAGGTAATAGGCAGAAGAGCGTCTACACTTCGGCACAGGCGGGAGACCTGCTGCTGGGGCTCCTTCCTGACCCCAGCATTCCTTATGCTTTGGGGGTTTTTTCCTTGAAAATTTGGGTTAGACACCTGCTTAACTCTGCGCCTAGGCATGTTAATCATTCAAAGAATGTTTGTCTGAAAGTCCATGTTACCCAACTTTTCCTTCATTCCCTTTCAGGGCCAGAGGTGCAAAGATAAGTCTAACTGGATTATGCTACTGTCAGCTTTTACAATAGTCGGTTCCAGACCCCTTACAAAGGACCCGAAAACCTCTGGCCAACGTCGTGGGACCTTTCAGTCATTGTGGATACTAGGAAATGGGAGGCTTTGAACACAGATCACCCCATGCGGGGAGGATCGCCCGGAAGCTGGAGCCATCAACTGTTGGGAACCCAACTGTGCTCTTAAGCAACCAGGATTTCTTCAGGAAACCTTGCAGAACCTGAGCTGATCAGCCACACCCCCTTTCAACTAAGACTGCTCTAAGATGCTCAGCTTTGACCCCTGCTTCAGTTCATCCTGTATTTACATCTACAGCTCATGTCGCTACCTCCAAAATGGGGCTGAAGGATTTGCTCTCTGCCTTCCGATTTAGCTTCGTTGATTAAAATCCTTTCCCACTTTTGCGTCATTACTTCTGTTTTCTTTGTTTGGAACAAGTGGCCAGATGTGATATATTGGAACTTCCCACTCCACCCCCAGTGAGACCTCTGGACCAGAGTCTCCAGTTACAGATCCAAGAACAAACGAACTCGCCAAGGAAGAACCCTCACAGGCTCTGCTCTCTCGGAGCCATTTTCTTGTTCAAACTGTGCAGCAGATCCCAAACACTGGAGAAGCCGAGGCTCTCCAGCTTCCGACATTTCCAAACATCCAGTCACCAAGTAGAGCTTGCATCCAAGACCTGGAGCCCAGCGAATCTCTGCCTTCTGTTGGGATGGGGGATGGCTGCCCTCACATCTACTCATTTTTTATTTTCTACTTTAAGTCCATAATTTACAGGGAGTGTTTTCATAGTTACAAATCGAGGACAAAAAGATTTCCTTTTACAACAACAAGTTAAAAAGACAAGGCCTAATGGAATCTGCAACGTGTGCTCCCTTGAAGGCTTGGGTTGGAGTATTAAGTTCGTGGAGCTCAGGTCTCCTAGCCCACCCTGGTCTAAGATGAAAAGAATGGGGTGCAATCTTCCTATGAGGATCAGAGAACATCTTTCTCCACAGAAAAGCCAGTTTACCCTTTGGTGGGCATCAGTGTGACTCACACCTGTAATCCTAGATACTCTGGAGACTGAGATCTGAGGATCTGGTTTCAAGGCCAGCTACACAGAGAAGTCCATGAAATATCTCCAGCTCACCAGCAAAATGTCAGAAGTAGAAGTATGGCAAAAGTGGTAGAGCACTGGCCTTGAGAGAAAAAGCTGAGTGTGAGGCCTTGAGTTCAAGCCCCAGTATTGACACACAAAAATAAATAAATACAATCCAACAGGGGTAGATTTTATCAGTGATCTTGACGTGTACCTGTTGAAGAAAGATTTTTGGAAGATTCAGGTGAGGAATATAACTGAACCAGCCTGGAGAGAAATGCTGTGCAGAATAAGCCCTTTAAAAAAAAATTGGTGCTGCTAATGGGGCTTGAACTCAGGGCCTAGGCACTGTTTCTTAGCATTTTTTTTTTTTTTGCTAAAGGCTGGTACTCTACTACTTGAGCCATAGCTCTATTTCCAGAGAATTTTGCTGGTTAATTGGATATATGAGTCTCATGGACTTTTATGCTTGGGCTAGGTTTGAACTTGTATCCTCAGATCTCAGCCTCCTAAATCCTTAGGATTACAGGTATAAGCCACCAGTGACTGACTAGCCTACACAGTTCCATGTGTCAGAGCAACTACTCTTCAGGGTTTATCTTCATATACCCCTGCTTTGAAGCTAGGAACATCATAAATAAATAAGTGTACAAAGCAGAGAAGAGGAACACAAAAAATCACTTTCAAATGGGATCGTACTTCTGATTTTTAAAATTAATCATGTTATCATTTGTTCAACCTCTCTTATCATATGAGCAGCACAGATTAAACTACACGGAGATATTTTCCCACATATCAGGCTGACAAAATTCTCAGAGTTTGACAACATGCCCCGTCGGAGAGGCTGTGGGAAAGCAGACCTGCTCAGGCTGCATTGATGGAAATGCAAAGTACTTCAACCCTCATGGAGGGAAATTTGGCAATGCTGAGTAAAATCACATATGCATGTATTCATTGATCCAGAAATCTCTGCTCTGGGAATTCATCATTGATGTACATTTGCAAAAGCATAAAATCATGTGTGTGCAAACGATTCGTTTTATAAATTATTCATGCTTTTGAAACACTCCAACAAATCCAGAAAGGATCACCTGCCAGACACCATTTTTCTGAACCCATACCTTCAGTTAGTCCATTCCAGTTACCTTCAGTTAGTCCATTCCAGTTTGATTAAACCAGCTGTTTCCTCTTGGTAAGGGTTTGACTTGTGTGGGCATGAACTTACCATTGTACTTTCTTTGCCAACAAATATATTTGCTTAGATGCATTGTTTAGTGGTAAATAATCTCAACACACTTGACATTCATAAATCTGCATTTGCTGGTAGAAGTTTGCTGGGAGCAAGTAAGGAAAATCTATAGCAAAATGCTTTGTTTAGTGAGGGCACATACCATCTGCTCTATGTTAGAAGAGTTCTCAGAAGGTCATTCCAGCAAGAAATAAGACCATATATGCTGTCGTCTTATTGAGTGCCAAGAGGTAGTGTTAGATGACTAGCTTTGGTGAGGATAGATAAAATCTCTGCTGCTTTGTTGGTACATTTAGCAAGCGCCATGGTGGGTGAGTGCAGATGTCAGCCGACACCTGTGAGATAGGTCATCATTTTCATGGAGCACCAACTTCATGGTAGATGTCATCTGGATGCCATTTGTGTGGGAGGAGCCTGTATTCACATTGTGTCCATTGTATCCACTGTGATAGGTCCATTTCCTATCCAATTGCATGACTAGGAAGGCACTAACCATGAGTTAGCCTTGATGTTGACTTTAGACAACTTCTTCCTTCATTCCATGTGGACCACCAGTGATACCATCCACACATGATCAGTGGGAAGACATTACTGAGGGCGGCTCCAGTGCGAAAGCCACTGGTGTTGCCCTTAGTACATACCCAAGAACTCTAGACTTTGAATGAATTTTATAAATATCCTGCAGTATTAGCAGAAAAAAACTACAGTATAAAAATCACCTAATGGTGATGTTTTCATATTACTGTTTCACAAAATGTTCACCAGGATCACCAGTAGCATCTGATTAAAAAAAAAAAAGCTGCAGTGGCTGGTAATTAATTAATCCTGGGGTATGTTCCAGATATTAAGAAGAATCTTCCATTGAAAAAAACAAGAGAGAGACAGAGAAAGAGGCCACTCGACAGTGGCTATGGCTCTGTTTAGTGGAACATAGTCTCTGGCCACAGAGTGAAGGACACAGCAGACATAAATTGCCTTTCTCCTTCCCTTCACACTCCTGTCAGTGATCCTTGTTTACTGAATCGGCTCTACGTGCTTTTAAGACAATTACAACATACTTTATCTGACATTGTGAATCATCGTGAGCATGAAGATTTGAATCTGTAACACAGATCCTTGTTATTACCAGTAATGAAATTTGCCAGTGCCCTTAGAATATGCTGTACAAAACAAGT
The DNA here is from genome assembly GCF_000151885.1 of Dipodomys ordii. Taxonomy (NCBI): domain Eukaryota; kingdom Metazoa; phylum Chordata; class Mammalia; order Rodentia; family Heteromyidae; genus Dipodomys; species Dipodomys ordii. The sequence goes on along the minus strand of NW_012267272.1, from coordinate 5,492,687 downwards.
TAGTAGGGGTGGTTTTAAGGATGAGGAGGACAAAAGAGATCCCACATTCTTAAAATAGATTACACCATTATCCACCCACATAAGGTGAGTGAACAAAGAAATGTCAGTATTAGAAAATGTAGTGAAGGGGGCTGGGAAGGTGGCTCAGTGGTAGAGCACTTGCCTTGCATGCATGAGGCCCTGGGTTCGATTCCTCAGCACCACATAAGCAAAAAAAAAAAGCTGGAAGTGGTGCTATGGCTCAAGTGGTAGAGTGCTAGCCTTGAGCTCAAGAGCTGAGGGACAGCGCCCAGGCCCAGAGCTCAGGCCCCACGACCGGACCCCCCCCCCAAAAAAAAAGAAAGTGTAGTGAAGAAGACAGAACAGTGGCCTGGAGAAAGGAGACACGAGAGAGGATGGCTCTGCACTGGGACCTTCTCAGATTAGACAAAGCTTTTCTCTGTCACTCAACAAATACATGTGCAGAAGAATAATTAAAAATGAAGTCATCTTGGTGCTAACAGTTTAAACCTCTTTCATTAGTTATCCTTTTCCTTTTCTGAGAGGATCAAAGCCAGTGATAAGAGCTCTTTAATGCTCTCTTTAGTGTATTTTTGTAGGAGACCAAGTCCAGTTAGTTTTCAGATGGCTGAACAATTCGTATGCCACCAATAATATTCAGAGTACTAATTTCATGTCAATTTCTCTAGCCCTAAATATTGTTTATTCAAAGTGGCTAGCACTTGTAATCCTGGCTACTTGGGAAGCTAGCAACAGGAGGTCTGCAGTTTGAAGTCAGGTAGAAAAGTGAGAGAGAGAGAGACCCCCATTTCAACCCATAGTTTGGCATAATGGCACACATCTCTCAATCTAGCTGCATAAGAGGCTGAAAATGAGAGGTCAGGTTCCAGAGTAACCCAAGCAGAAAATTCTGAGGTGAAGAAAGAAATAGAAAGAAAGAGCAAAAAAAGAAATTAAGAAAGAAAGAGAGAGAGAGAGAGAGAGAAAGGAAGGCAGGAAAGAAAAGGAAGGAAAGAAAGGGAAGTAAGAAAAAGAAAGGAAGAGAAGGAAGGAAAGAAAGGAAAGAGAAAAAGAAAGGAAGAGCATAAAGGAAGGAAGGAAATTTTGAGACTACATCTCAAGGGAAAGAAGCTGACATGATGGTACAAGTCTGTCATCTTAGCTATGACAGGAAGCCTAAAATAGGTGGATCAAAATCTAGACACATGCCTGGGCAAAATCAAGACCATATCTCAAAAATAACCAACACAGAAAAGAGCTCAAGAGTAGAATCCTTACCTAGAAGTAACAAGGCCCTGAGTTCAAACCCCAATACTTCACAGAAATTTTAGATAGCTTAAAAAGAAAACTTTGGTCAGCTATATTTATTCATCATTTATAGAATTTTGAGGAAAAAAAGCAGAAACAATTTAGAAGGGTTCTTTTTCTACTTGTACCATAGCCCTTGAGCTTTTCTATCCAAAGGTCATGGAAAAAGACAAAATGGTGGGGAGGTCGGGGAGGAAGGGATAGTGGGAGAAAAACAAAGGAGGGGGTAACAATGCCCAACACAAAAGGTACTCATTACCTTATTGATGTAACTGTAACCTCTCTGTATAGCATCTTTACATGAAAATAACATTTTTTTAACAAAAGACAAAATGCATGCAGGTGTTAACAGATAATAACTGACACATCCTGAACTAAAACTGAACATACAAGAAAATAGAGAAATACAGGATGTGGAAAGGCAACTCCTGAGAGCTCAGAGCCAGCCAGGCACAGCAGTGGGCTGACTCCTAAGGCCAAGGGATAGAAAGGCATGAGGGAAGGATCAGTGTGAATGAAGGAGGAAGAAGACACAGGGAGAGAATGCACAGCAAGCCATCCAACTGGCCACTGCAGAGCTATTACATGTCCATTAGTTTTCCATGACTGTGAAGGTAACACCCAACTTGTAAGGAGGAAGGATTTAGTGTTAGCTCTTAGTTTTGGAGATGTCTGTCCAATATGGATTGACCCCATTGGTTTGGGCCTCTGGCGCTCATTATGAAAGAGCATGCTGCATGGGCATCCTGACATTGCTTACCTCGTAGTGGAAGAGATAAGAAGAAGAGGGACCAGAGTCCCATTGGAAAAGGGCGCCCCCCCATCACTGGAGTAGCTGCATTTAGCCACACCTCTTAAAAGGTTCCATCCTCTCCCAGCAGTGACAAACTAGGGTTCAAGCCTTTCACACAAACCTTAGAGACCAAGACTATGGCAGATGGTTTGTGTAAAATTAAGATAATTTGTCATCACACTCTGCAGCTTGGCTTCTTCAAGGTTTCTATCTTCTAATGTGATGATCATATTCCACATGCAAGGCCCAGACACCCTCCCCAAGCCTGTGGCTTTGGCTATGTTTAAAACACCAATTTTAAGTATAATGCTTGCTTTATTCACAGTAGCCTTAGAAGGCTTCTGTATGGAAGGTGGGTTGGCGGCGAGTGGAGTTTTGGGGGAGTAGCTAGGTCATGGGAGCGCTGTCTTCATCAATGGATTCGTTGATGGAGTCATAATACCATGGCATTATTAGGAGGTGGTGAGTTAGAAATGGCAAGTCACTCTAGGCATAACTTTGAAGGGCATAGCTTATCCCAGATCTGTCTGTCTGTCTGCCTGTCTGTCTCTGTTTTCTTTTTTTGGCGGGGGGGGGGGGGGGGGGGGGCTGAACTCTGGGCCTGGGCACTGTCCCTCAGCTCTTCAGCTCAAGGCTAGTGCTCTACCGCTTGAGCCACAGCGCCACTTCCTTTTTTCTTTTTGCTTATGTGGTGCTGAGGAATCGAACCCAGGGCCTCATGCATGCAAGGCAAGCGCTCTACCACTGAGCCACCTTCCCAGCCCCTGTCTCTGTTTTCTAGCTGACCCAAGGTGAGCATCTCTGCTCCACCATTCCTCACCTTATCCTCACCAATCAATCAATCCACTAAACCCTGGGTCGGATTCTCCGAAACTTCAAGCCACAATTATCTTGTATGTCCTTTAAATTATTTCTCTCAGGTATTTGTTACAGCAATAAAAAGTCTGGTTGACATAATTTCTCTGATGATTAGTGATACTGCGTATTTTTTTATATGCTTGCTAGCCATTTGTATACTTAAAAAAATCAAATTGATCCATCGCTTAGTCTTACTCATGTTATTTGTTTGACATGTTTTTTTTTACTTATTTATTTTGCTATTGAATTTTTTGCATTTCTTATATATTCTGGATAGTAACTGTTTGTCAGATATACGTTTTGTAAATATTATCTCCCATTCTGTAGGCTGTATATTAACTTTTTTTTGTTTTCTTTGCTGTGCAGAAATAGTTTTTCCTTTGGTTTCCAGTGATTTGGAGGTCTTTTCCAAAAATTTCATTTAATTTAGTGTCCTGAAGTGTTCCCTTATATTTTCGTCTAGTAGTTTGTGTGTGTGTGTGTGTATGTGTGTGTGTGTGTGTGTGTGTGTGTGTATGTTTTAGGGTAGCAGGGGAGGGGAGGTAGGTCATGGGGCTTGAACTCAGGGTCCAGACGCTGTCCTTGAGCTCTGTTGCTCAAGGCTAGTGCTTTACCACTTTGAGCCACAGCTCTACTTCCAGTTTTCTGGTGGTTAATCAGACGTAAGAGTCCCATGGACTTTCCTGACCAGGCTGGCTTCAAACCATAATCCTCAGATCTCAGCCTCCTCAGTAGCTAGGATTCCAGGCATGAGCCACCGGCACCTGGCTTTTCTAGTAGTTTTATAGCCTATGTTTAATTATTTGGGGGTATATGTTTTGCAGAACTGGTGAGAGAGAGACACCTTCTACTGGCCTTTGGCAAGGGAAGACCCAATTTGCCTGGCACTATTTCTGTCTCTGGCATTCATTTATCAGCTGTCACAAATATTCATGTTCAGGTTTCTGTGTAGCCAAAATTTTTCAGTCCATGTAAATAGCAAAGAGCATGCATGTTGTATCACCTGGTGAATGTATATTCACTTTTGAAAGACTCTGCCAAGTGTTTTCAAGTGATGGCTCTTTTAGTCATTCTCAGTACAGCAAATGAGTAGTTCTGCATTATCACATCTTCACCAGCACCTGCTCTTGTCAGTGTTCTGAAGTTCAGCCATTTTAACAGGTATACTTAATTTGAAATTCCCTAATAAAATCGGATGTTTATCCTTTTCTTCTGTGCTTGTTTGGCATTGGGGTACCTTCTTTGATAAACAGTTGGTCTGGTCTTTTATCCATTTTTAAAATTGAGTTTTCTTAGTCCTGTGTTTAAGAGTATTTTTTTTTTTTCGGTTGTGGGACTTGAGCTCTGGGCTTGGGCGCTGTCCCTCAGCTCTTCAGCTCAAGGTGAGCGCTCTACTGCTTGAGCCACAGTGCTACTTTCAGTTTTCTAGTGGTTTATTGGAGATAAGAGTCTCATGGACTTTCCTGCCTGGGCTGACTTTGAACTGTGATTCTCAGATCTCAGCCTCCTGAGTAGCTAGGACTACAGGCGTGAGCCACTGGCACCCGACTTTGTTTAAGAGTATTTTAAAAATATTTTTAACCTTGGTTCTTTGTATTGCACTATTTTCCCACAATCTGTGGTGTTTCTTTTTCTCTTAACACAGCAGAAGTTTTAAATTTTACTAAGCTCTACTTTTAAGTCAATAGTTTTCATGGATCCCTTTGGTATTATGTCAAGACATTCATCTCCAAATCAAGGCCATCTAGTTTTGCTTTTAGGCTATAATCTAGAAGTCTTATAGTTTTATGTTCTACATTTAGACCTGTAATCCATTTTAAATTAATTTTAATGTGTAGTCTGAGTCCTATTTTTTTCTTTCCCTTTCCTTCTCTTCCCTTCTCCTCCCTCCCCATCCCTCCCTCCCCATCCCTTCCTCCCTTCCTCCCCATCCCTCCCTCCCTCCCTCCCTTCCTTCCTTCCTTCCTTCCTTCCTTCCTTCCTTCCTTCCTTCCTTCCTTCCTTCCTTCCTTCCTTCTGTCTTTGTGTCTTTCTTCCTGTCTTTCATTCTTTCTTCTTTCTGATGTGGGTAGACTTGAATTTAGGAATCTTTTCCTTCCCTTCTCTTTCTTCTCCATCTTTTTCTTCCCCATTACATTCTTCTTTTCTCTATACTCTTTTCTGTTATTTTCTCATATATTGCTTGCACTTGAGTAAATAACTAGTTTTATCAGCACCATTTGTGAAGACTAACTTTTACCTATTATCTTGCCTTAGTTCCTTGTCAAAGATCAGCTGATGATGTGGGTTTATTTCTGGGCTCTTATTGCATACTATTGGTCTATGAATCTACTCTTTCACCAATATTTGGTGAAATTTGGTTTCTTACGATTTGGTTTACTATGAAAGTTTATAAGTTTATAGTAAACTTTGAATTCAGCTAGTGTAATTTCTTGGACTTTTGTTTCTCTTCTGTACTCTGTCTTTTACTTTTCATATAAGCTTCAGAATTAGTTTGTCAACTTCCACAAAAGAACATTTTGAGATTTTGATTAGAATTGTGTTGGGAATAACTTACATCTTTACATCACTGAATACTTTTTTTCGCTATTTACATGGACCATATCTCTGTTTATTTAAGATACTTCTTTTTATTTCTTTCATCAGAGTTTTACTATTTTTCTCATATACATCATGTACATTTTTGTTAGCTATAGATATATCTACTTTTTAGTGCTAATATAAATTGATTTCTTTTAAAAATTAAATTTGAATTGTTCGTTTTCGCTCTACAAGAAAATAGTTGGCAGGATATGGTGGTTCATGCCTACAAACCTCCGCATTCTGGAGCAGCCCAGAATGATTGCACCTCAGCAACAAAAAGCTCCCGAAGTCAAGGTTAAACTGAGCTACATAGTAAGATACTCTCCCCTCTCCTCCCCCCAAAAAAGAGGGAAGAAAGAAGAGGACAAGCAAGTATTTTGACTTTTGCTATCATTGCTTGTTAGTTCCAGATCTGGTGTTGATTCCTTTTGACTTGTACATTGGCTCACAAAGACAGTTTCATTCCTTTTTTCCCCACCTGTGTATGTTTTCTTGCATTGGGTTACTCAGGATTTCCTGTAAAATGTCGACTAAGAGGTAGCATCCTTGTTTCTCCACGCAAGCCCCTATGGTCTCATTAGGGAGCGTTGCATTCCATAGAGGTACTGCATTAGATACAGATTGCACATTAGATACAGTGTATGCCTTGAACAGAGCTTTTTGCAAATGCTCTTGACCAGGATTAGGAAGTTTCCTCTATTACTAGTTTGCTAGTCTTAAGTTTGTTTTTTTTTATTATGGATGGTGTTGTATTTATTGAATGTATTTTCTGTGTCTAGTGATATGTCGATATGCTTTTTATTCTTGAGTCTGTTGGTGGCATTGATTTTTCCAGTGTCTAGCCAGCTTTTTGTAGGTGGACTAAATCCTGCTTAGTTGTAGTAGATGAGATTTTCAAATCCATTGTTGGGTTTGATTTGTTGCTATTTTCTTGAGGTCTCTGCATTTCTGTTCATGATAGATAATAGTGTGTAGTAGTTTTTTCTTGTGATGTTCATATCTGATTTGGTATTACAGTAATAGTCATCTTCTATTTCCTAAAAGCCTGAAGAGAAGCAGAGTAATTTCTCCTTAGGGAAAAAAAATCTGGTCCTGTGCTTTCTGTTTTGAGTCTATGTTTTAATAATCTATTCAGATTATTTTCTTTTATGTGTGAGTTTTGCTACCTATATCCCATTTTATCCAATTATCCCATTTTACCCAAGGTTTTCAAACTTGTAAGCATGGTGATTCATAATATTCTATTATTATTGTTACTATTATTATTTCAGTGCTGGAGATTAAACTCAGGGCCTTGAATATGTTAGACACACACTCTACCATTGAGCTACATAGGACTCTGCCCTATGTTATTCCCTTCATGTTCACATAGTCACTAGTGATGATTTCTTTTTCATTTCTGGTGTTACTCGTGTATGTTTTCTCCTTTTTTATTCTCTCTCTCACTCACTCGCTCTCTCGCTCTTGGTAGGCAAGTGCTTTGCCACTGAGCTACATCTCAGCCCATAATGCATGGTTTCATATTTTTTTTCAGAGTTTAGTGACCTAGAGATTTAACACTTGTATTATATATTTGAAAAACCAGCTTTTGGTTTTTATTGTTTTCCTGTTCTCGGTTTCATTGATTTCTACTTTCACTTTTATCGTATTATTATGGCCTTTGATTTATTTATTTTTGTATTCTAGTTCTGCCAAGTGGAAGCTCAGATGATTAATCTTTCTTCTTTTCTTTTATATGCATTTGATACTTTAAACTTACCACCAAGTGCTGCTTTTTTTTCTTTTTATGCCAAAATTTGGGTAGGTTGTATTTTCATGCCATTTAATTTAAGATACTTCACAATTTCTCTTGAGATTTTGGACCCACCTGCTTACTTAAGATGATCTTTTAATCTCAAGTATTTGGGTTTTTCCTAAACTATATTTGTTATTAATTTCTAGTTTAATTCCATTGTGGCGCAAGGGTATGCTTTGTGTAATTTCTCCTCATCCCAAACGAATGTGGCTCAGAACAAATTTATCATTCTTGCGTGTTTGAGTTTAATATGCATATGGGCTTTTCTGCTATTGGATGATGTATTTTTATAGATGTCAGATAAATCCAGTTGACTGATGGTGCTGTCCAGTTCAACTATATCCTTATTGATCGTCTGCCCACTGAACCAGTCATTACTGATAGAGAAACATTGAAGTTTTCTAATGCAGCCTTGAATTCTTCTTTTCTCCTTTCAGTTTTATCAGTTTTTGTCTTATGTATTTGTTTGGTGGTTTGATGCACAGTAGGAATTATTATGTATTCCCAGAGAACTGACTGACACCTTTCCTTGTGTGTCACGCCTCCTGTGGACCCTGATAATCATCTTTGTTTGGAAGCCTGCTTTGTCTAAAGTGAATGCAGCTACATTCATTTCCTTTTGATTAGTGTCAGAGTAGTGTCTTTGCCCATCCTTCAACTTTTAATGTACATGGTGATCTTTCAAGTGAATTTCTCATAGACAATTATAATTGTGTCTTATTTTTCTTTTTATCTATGGTGGCAGTTCCTGTCTTTTAATTTTTATTTTTAAACCAAGGACATTTGAAATGATTATTAATATAGACAATCATGTCTACCATGTCTGTTTCTGTTTTGTGCCTACCAATTCTTATTCTTTGTTTCTGTTTTGAACTTCCAGTCTTCTGCTGCCTTGGTGACTTGTTTAACTGAGCATTTTACTTGATTCTGTTTTCTCTCCTTCATTAGTAGGTCAATTATATTTCTTTTTTAAGAATTTTTTTTCTTGGTTGGCATTGAGTTTTCTGTATACATTTGCAACTAATAGCCCCCCCCCTTCAAATAGCTCTTTATTAGTACTGGGGAAAATAAAAGTATTTTCAATTCCCCTTCCCTTTTCTCACAACATTAATGTCAGTCATTTTGCTGACCTGTTATTGTCATCACTATCACATAGATGGTTGCTACCATTGTGAGTTTTGATTTTTTTTTTGTCAGTCGTGGGGCCTGAACTCTGGGTCTGGGTGCTGTCCCTCAGCTCTTCAGCTCAAGGCGAGCACTCTACCACTTGAGCCACAGAGCCACTTCTGGCTTTTTCTGTTTATGTGGTGCTAAGGACTTGAACCCAGGGCCTCATGCATGCAAGGTGAGCACTCTACCACTGAGCCACCTTCCCAGCCCCCCATTGTGAGTTTTGATCTTTCTCCATGCTTCCATCAGAAAGAATGACATTACCCCATTCGTAAGGAAATGGAAAGACCTGGAAAAAATTATATTAAGCGAAGCAAGCCAGGCCCAAAGAATGTAGGCCCAAAAAATGTAGGTTTCATGGTTTCCCTCATTTGTAATAACTAGAATATGTCTGTGATATTCTTAGCAGGGGATCACAATAGCCCAGTCGCTAAGTACATTGGACCATAGATAATGAAGCATATCAACATGAACTCCAAGAATTGAAAACAAAAGATTCTTATTATGTTCTGTATGCAGTAATTTCTATTTTTTCCATACTGTTCTTTTTGTTTTCTATATCCTTTGTCTTGTATATAAGATGATCTGGAAGGGAAAGGGAATCACAGAACAGCAGGACAAAGGATGAACTAATGCAACAATGATACTCACTAGAATCTATGTTGGTAATGAACTTTACAACTTGTGGGGAGGGGTGTGGGGAATGGTAAGGAGAAGATGAGGGAGGGGGTAACAGTGTTTAACAAGAAATGTACTCATTACCTTACTTAAGTAACTGGTCTACTGGTAACAAATGTCTTCAAATTTTTTTTCTGAGGGGGAGGTTGGGGCTGGGGCTTGAGCTCTGGGTTTGGGTACTGAACTAGTGTGCTACCACTTGAGCCCCAGAGCCACTTCCAGCTTTTCTTGGTAATTTATTGGAGATAAGAGTCGCATAGACATTCCTGCCCAGGCTGGTTTCCAACCATGATCCTCAGATCTCAGCCTCCTGAGTAGCTAGGATTACAGGTATGAGCCACCAGTGTCCCCATCTGTCTTCAATTTTTTTTGGAGGTGGGTCCAGTCGTGGGGCCTGAACTCTGGGCCTGGGCACTGTCCCTCAGCTCTTCAGCTCAAGGCTAGCGCTCTACCACTTGAGCCACAGCGCCACTTCCGGCTTTTTTCTTTTTTGCTTATGTGGTGCTGAGGAATCGAACCCAGGGCCTCAGGCATGCAAGGGAAACACTCTACCACTGAGCCATCTTCCCAGCCCCTGTCTTCAATTTTTATTTGTATGAAAAGTATTTTATTCCTTTATTTTTTTGAAAAAAATTTGCTGGAAATATATATATATAAATTTGCTGGAAATATATATATATATATATATATATATATATAGAGAGAGAGAGAGAGAGAGAGAGAGTATGGGGCTTGAACTGAGGTTCTTACACACACAATTGGCTTGTTTGCTCAGAGCCAGTACTGTACAACTTGTGCCACTCCTCCTGCCCTTATTTATGCTTCCAATGGCTGTGTCTCTACTGAACATGAACACACTTATTTCTTGTCCTTATCCACTTTAAACTTCAATAGAAAAACAATTCCCACTGTATTAGGTGTTGTGTGTTACCCAGAAATCCTTTAAACTATACGAGGGATGTGTGTGCCATTTTATGTAAGAGAATTGATCATGCCTGGAGTTTTGTATCTGTTAGGGTGTCTGAAACAAAGTCCCCATGATACTGAGGGACAACAGTAGTGCGTTGCATTGACTGTAAGATGCAAATCAAAGAATAAAAATGGAAAGAGAAACCCTAAAAAAACAAACAAAAATCAACACCAAAAAACCATCACCAGAAATGAATGAAAATAGCCCCCTCTACTGGAGACAATGGTGGCATGGCGATCATAGTGGAAAGTTCTGGAATACAAGCAAATCTTTAGGTATTTTTACACCATTTTCTCCCTGAAAATATACATTTTTAAAATGAAATGAAATAAAGTGCATATTTTTTAAGTAAAATTAGGTCATAAAAATAGAATCCCTGAAATAGAAAGCAATGAAAATAAATGAACATGACTGTATGTGAAGCGGGAAACAGTGCTGCAGAAATCTTGCCTTCTGATAGCAGAGGAAAGAGTGATTTTTCCACATCGAGTAATTCGCCATTTTCTCCGTGGATGCCAACTAAATATCAATTTAACTTACTACTTTGGAAATTACAAAGATTTCTAGCCTCTGTGTCAGGATCTAGGGTCAAAGAAAAATGCTGTATCAAAAGATTCTCCTAGCTCTTCTGTTCATAAGAGGTTTATGAAAGCTATGTTAGGAACAGTGGCAGATTTATGTGTTTATGTGTGTATGTATATATATATATATATATATATATATATATATAATACAGTGTAGATATCTCTATGTAATCTATAGGGATACAATCTATATCTAAATATGTTATTTTATGATTACATAACTTCAAAAACAAAAGAATTTGCCAAGTGACCTTTGAACCTAGAACCCTACATCTTTTCTTTTATCCTTTATTTGCATCAATTAGTTGTACAAGGGAGTTTCATTTTGACCTGTCCACTTAGGCATATAATACAGCAGATCAGACTCAGTGCCTCTTAGCATTCTCCCTCACCCTCCTGGCTTTACAAATAAATTTTGTTTTACAATCTGCATTGTTCACAAACTATTTTTGACCCAAAGTATTTTACCCACTTTCATTCTCTCCATTTGCTCTTCCCTTTCCCAACTCTCTATTTTATGTTCCTGTCATATTTCTTTTAGTGTATGCTAATTGTTCAAAGGGTTTTCACCATGGCATCTCACATGTACACCATATTTCACACAAAAATATGCAGTGTTTAATCAGATTGACTCCCTGCTAACACTTAGTTTCCCCATCTCCACTAGCCTTATTATTCAATGGCTTTCGGTGGGTTTTGTTTTGCTCTCTTTATTCACAGATGCAATGTATTTTAGTCTGTGCACTCTCTAATGTTCATCCCTCACCCCTCAAGCAATCCCACCATTTCATATACATATAGACAGATACAGAGATATAATTCACATATGAGAGAAAACGTGGTACTTTTGTCTTTCTGAACATGGCTTGCTTTAATATGATCATTTCCAGTCCCATCCATTTCCCTTGCAAATGACATAACTTCCTTCTTCTTTATGGCTGAATGATATTTTATTGCGTACATATATCACATTTTATTCCCTTGTGTACACATACCTCATTTCATTGTGTACATGGACCACATTTTTTATCCACTTATCAATTGTAGGTTTCTCGCTGTTTCTGTAGCTTGGCTATTGTAGCTAATGCAGCAATGAACAAGGGTGTGCAAGCCACTGCTGTGTACTGCCATTCCTTCAGATACACACAGCACAATGATGCTGGATAGTTCTCTGTGCTGATGGTTATAGTGGCCACACTGGTTTTACATGTATACGAAGAACATGTAAGGCTCCTTTGCCTCCAGGTCTACCAGCCTACCAGCATGTATGGTTTGTCTTTTTGATGATGGCCATTCTGATTGAGGTGAGAAGAAATCACAATGTTGTTTTAATTTGCATTTTCTAGATAGCCACGAACATTGACTATTTCTTCATGTATTTATTGGCCACTTAGACTATTCTTTCAAGAATTATCTTTTTGTTCCCATTTATTCATTGGGTTGTTTATTGTTTGGACATTTTTTTGAGCTCCTCTCTGTTCTTATCAATCCCTTGTCAGATGTACAGAGATGCAAAGAGTTCTTCCATTTGTAGGTTATCTCTTCAGTCCAGTGGCTATCTTATCTGTGGTACAAAAGCTTTGTGGTTTTATGAGCCCACTTGTCCATCTTTGCTCTGACTTGATGACTTACTGGAATTCTATTCAGGAAGTTACTGCTCCTGCCGGTGTGCACCAGTGTTCCCCTGTCCTTCCTGAAATCCTCTCAAAGTCTCTTTCCACTTTCTGATGTCTTCTTCAATTATTTCTTCAAGGTTTGATAGTTTTCACTAAGATGGAGAGCAAAAGAAGCTCTCCTATTGCTGATTAGAGTATAAAATCTGGGTTTCTATAAAGTGGAACATGCATGCTAATCGCACTGGGTGGATATAACCAAGAGATACGTGGGCATGAGTTCCACAGCACAGCCTTCAAAAAAGCATTTACAGATGCATACTTAGATAGTCCTTGTAGTTTTGAACTTGGAGCAAATTTATAGATGAATCTATAGATGAACTACAAGTGAGTGGATAGACAGTGATAGAAACAGGTAATAGAATACAGAAAAGAACAAAATGCAAATACAGTTGATTCTCATTCAGGAGAATTTTTTACACTACGTACACGTTTGTGGTTGTACAATAAATGGCGTTTTCATTGCCATTCTGTGGGCTCATACAAAGCAGTGACAATTCTGTTACCTGTTCTTCATGTTCCCAGTGAGGTCAACCATGACTTTCCTGCTTCTGTTCACATTCATTAAACAAAGCCAGGTTTTGTGATCTCTTTAATAAACATTTCCCACATTTTTGTTGGTAATTCTCCAGTATTATACTTGTATGATTATACTTGTATAATACTGAAGAACTATTGTGTTCCTAAGTGCATAAAGACTAAGTGCCTTGTGGGGAAAGTATTTTAAATAAGAAGCCATTAAACAGGAACACATACGTGTGATCTACTTTTGCTCTTTATTTATTTATTTTTATTATTTTTATTTTTGTTTTTTGTTGGTCATGGGGCTTGTACTCTGGGCCTGAACACTGTCCCTCAGCTCTTCAGCTCAAGGCTAGTGCTCTACCACTTGAGCTACAGTGCCACTTCCGGTTTTCTGGTGGTTTATTGGAGATAAGAGTTTCAGGGACTTTTCCTGTCTGGGCTGGCTTTGAACCACAATCCTCAGATTACAGCCTCCTGAGTAGCTAGGATTATAGGCATGAGCCACCAGTGCCCTGCTTGCTATTTTCTTTTAAAAAATTGCTTTCTTCATATTTATTATATGTATATTTATACGTTGGCTTGTTTCCATTTATTGGCCAGCTGGTGATATTATCACCAGAAACTCACAGGAACCTAACCTCCCTTTTTCTCAGAAGCCATATTTCAGTATTGGATAATTTAGTATTTTGGAGACTTCATAGAATGTAGCAACTGTGAACCATGAGACTTGAATCTCCGTGAAGTATGAATGAGTGTCATCTGTGGAAAATAAAGTCAGTGGTGGTCCGTTTTCCAGACAAGGCATCTGACCCTGAGTAAAAAGCTGCTTATGCCACAACTTAACAGCATTTGGCGTGATGGGCCAATCAGAAGGTCCTGGCACTCACAAGTTCCCTAGATAAAACAGAATAGGCAAACAGGATGTCAGAAGTGGGTGGGGTACAACTTTCAGAGGGAAGAGCTGACCCCAATAAAATGACTCTGTCAGAAAGCACATGGCACAAGAGCCTTCCCCAGCACAAGAGAACAAAGTGGGTGGTGTGGAGACAAGAGCCTCTTCTAAGATTCCACCAACCCCCAACAGGTGTCTGTGTTAAAAATTACCTCATAGAAGGATTTTCAAATTGGGGGACAGATTGCTTGATATAACCTTTCTGAGTGTCTCTGCCTACCAGCCACTTGATCTTGTACAGCTTCCATTAACCATTAGCATCTTGCTTTCTCTATGTCTCCAAATCCATTCTTTGAATCACCAATGTCTGGATTCCACTCAAGAAATAACTTCTATTGGGAAACAGCATGAGAATATCTTTTTGGTTGATGAAAATGTTCTTTATCTTGACGGGGTGTAGGAAATTACCACCAAACATGAGTCTTGATTTCATTTAATGCCCGCTCACCACTTCCCAGCCATGGCTTCGGGTTTGCATCTGCATTGTCCATCTATCACCACAGGATGGTAGTGTTGCAGAGATGATCAAATTCTGGCTGAAATCTGAGTCCCTGGGAAGTGCTCCGTTTTCTGGTTGTGTCCCCTCCAACCTCCTTTAAAGAACCTTTGTCGGCCACCACCTTCAGCATTTAAGCTCTTTCCTTTCTGGTCCCACTCCTGACCCCCTGTTCCAATTTCCTGAGTACTTGATGCCCATAGTCCTTCACATTGGACCCTCTTAGCTGGATTCAGTGACTGGGAGAAGGTCACACAGAGGAAAGTTCAAGAGAGGAAAAACCAGTTATCTGCACGTCCCATACTTGATGTTTCTGAAAACACAGAAAATGTGTGCCGCTAGAGAAATGAAAATGCCTTGTCCCTTTTCACCCACTGGTGATAAGAATGAATTCAATCGATAAGGGAACTCTGGAGGGATTTACAAGATGTATTATTAGGAAGGAAATGTACAAGGTAGAGATGAGTGTATCATAAACACCAAACTTTCCTATATGTGTGGGTTTGCATAGGGTTCTGAGTAGAAAGAGAAATATAGGAAAGCACATCTCGGCTTTCTGCACTATTTACTTGGGTGGCTTGGGCATAAGGGATTAATAGGGAAAAAGAAGACTTTCAATAAAAAAGAAATAAGATTCAGATAGTGAGGCACTGGTGGTTCACGCCTGTAATCCTAGCTACGAGGGAAGTTGAGATCTGAGAATCATGGTTCAAAGCTGGCCCAGGCAGGAAAGTCTGAGAAACTTATCTCCACTAAACTACCCAAATAAGCCATTAGAAGATCTGTGTCTCCAGTAGTGCAGTAGAGTCTTCAGCAAAAGCAGCTCAGGGACTGAGAGAGCCCAGGCCCTGAGTTCAAACCCTAGGACAGGCATTTAAAAAAAGAGATTCAAATAACAATACATGGAACATTTTAGTGTTATTTAAATTGAATATTAACTTGGAAGCATATATATATATATTGTGTACATAGCTGTATACATATATACATATCTATGTACATATAAATCTATCTTTTCCTGTATGTTTTCTGCATTTTAAAGTTATGCCTAGATCACATTAAAAGTATACCTGTCTCTTCATCTGTTCTTGCACTTTCTCTCACACACACACGCACACAAACACACACACAAACACACACATACACACATTCTTAGTCCAACAGGGTTGTAAAATAGGGGCCTACTAAAATAAATATTGGGGCTGGGAAGGTGGCTCAGTGGTAGAGCGCTTGCCTTGCATGACTGAGGCCCTGGGTTCGATTTCTCAGCACCATATAAGCAAAAAGAAAAAAGCCGGAAGTGGCGCTGTGACTCCAGTAGTAGAGCGCTAGCCTTGAGCTGAAGAGCTGAAGGACAGTGCCTAGGCCCAGAGTTCAGGTATCATGACCGGACCCCCCAAAAAACAAACCTAAAAAAACAAAAACAAAATAAAATAAAAATTGTTTTCAAACAACCAACTTTCTAAGAGCTCTAAAGAAGGTGTGATAGACTAGGGGGCTGTATCTACTGCAGATTCATGTGAATAGGAACGCACACTCCCTGTGGAGCCTGGTGATGGCGCTGGGGGGACAGTTTTGAAGATGTCCTGAGGACAGATGGCAGGAGTGGAGAATGGCCAGTGACATGGAGCAGTGGCTGCTCCTACCTGTGTAGCTCTCTGCATTCTTGGTGATTCTGCCACCTGTGATCTTGCTAAGAGCTCTCTCTTGCTCACCCTTTATTTTTAAACTAGATTTTTCAAAGGGTCACCTGGCTCTTTAGGCTTTCAACAGGCTCTGCTGTCAGAAATTGAGGGAAAGAGATGTGTTTCCTTAATTATAGAGAGAGTGGCTTCATCTGAGTCCTCTGGGGCTGCTCTCTACCAACAAGCCATCTCTATTAAACCCCCAAATAGATGTGCCTTGTAGTGCTTTCCAGTTCTAGCCAGAAGTTGGCAACAGCTCCCCTTATTTTTTCCTAAGGAATGAGAGGTTAGGACTTTGGAATTTCTGTCTCTCTCTCTCTCTCTTTTTTTGTTGGCATGGGGTTTGAACTCTGGGCCTGGGCGCTGTCCCTCAGCTCTTCAGCTCAAGGCTAGTGCTCTACCATTTGAGCCACAGCACCACTTCTGGTTTTCTGAGTGGTTTATTGGAGAGAAGAGTCTCATGGACTTTCCTAGTTGGGCTTTTTTTTAAATTTAATTTAATTTTATTTGTGAACATACTGTACAGAGGGGTTACAATT
>NW_012267272.1:5338888-5474913 GCF_000151885.1 Dipodomys ordii | reverse complement strand
AAAAAACATTAAAATACATATCTAAGGGTTCATTTTCCTGACATCACATTATCTGACCTTTTCCGCTTGACTCATACATATACTGGATATTGCAAATAAGGGAAACCATGGGACCTATGTTGTTGGGCTGGCTTTGAACCGCAATCCTCAGATCTCAGCCTCCCGAGTGGCTAGGATTAAAGGTAAGAGCCACCAGCACGGGCTTTGGAATCTCTTTTTATGATATATATATATATATATATATATATATATATTTATGATATATATTAATTGATTTATTGTTGGTTGTGGAGTTTAACTAGGGCCTGGG
The DNA here is from genome assembly GCF_000151885.1 of Dipodomys ordii. Classification (NCBI taxonomy): domain Eukaryota; kingdom Metazoa; phylum Chordata; class Mammalia; order Rodentia; family Heteromyidae; genus Dipodomys; species Dipodomys ordii. Next base: position 5,474,603 of record NW_012267272.1, on the reverse strand, counting down.
CACTGTCCTTGAGCTCTTTTGCTCAAGGCTAGTACTCTACCACTTTGAGCCACAGCGCCACTTCTGGTTTTCTGGTGGTTAATTGGAAACAAGAGTTTCAAGGACTATACCACCTGGGCTGGCTTCAGACTGTGATCTTCAGATCTTAGCATCCTGGGTAGCTAGGACTATAGGCATGAGTCACTAGCACCTGCCTATGAAAACTTTTATAAAGGAAGGATGTGCTCATAGTCTTTCTATTATAGCAATAAAATAATCTCAAAAGATCCCAGACAGGACAGTAGCATAAATGATAAACTGCTTCTGCTTCTTCTTCTTTTTTTTTTTTTTGTCGGTCGTAGGGCTTGAACTCTGGGCTTGGGCGCTGTCTGTGTGCTCTTCAGCTCAAGGTGAGTGCTCTACTGCTTGAGCCACAGCACCACTTCTGGTTTTCCAGTGGTTTATTGGCAATAAGAGTCTCACGGAATTTCCTGCCCGGGCTGGCTTTGAACCATGATCCTCAGATCTCAGCCTCCTGAGTAGTTAGGATTACAGGCATGAGCCACTGGCGCCCAGTAAACTGCTTCTTAAAATCAGCATAGTTCTCAGACATCTGCCTGTCCTCACCCACTAAAAGATTTTCAAAGGAACAAAGTAATACCTAACATGTGAATGTACCATCACAAGAGATAACACCTGGAGCCAGCTGATAAAGGCTCCTTTATATATAAGGTAGGAAAAACTATTTTCAAAATCTATTCCCTGCCAAAGAGGAATCAAAAAGAGGAAGGAAAAAATCCTACAATTGGGGATTTTTTAAAAAAGAATAAATATCTCTCTCTAATCTAAACAGGATGGGCAATCTGGCTCTGTCCATCTCTTAGGCCTCTTTCCCACCACACACTGCCAGGTTTATCTTCCTGCCAGTCACCAACACCTGCTTTTCTCTAAATCTCGTTTCACTGAGATGGTGATAAATGGTCACCTATCCAGGAAAGAACTCTGGCTAGTGTTGGGAATATCTGGCCTGTCAGTACTGAGGTTTGAACTCAGGGTGTTGTACTACCTGAGCCATGCTTCCAGCTGGACTTTTTGCAAGTTGATTTGGAAATGGATGGTAGCCAACTTTTCTTCCTTGGCAGACCTCAAAACCATAGTCCTAATCTCAGCCTCCTGCTAGTTAGGGTTATAGTTGTGAGCCGCTGGCATCTGGCTCTGCCTTTTACTTTTCTTGGTGTCAGTTAACAGTTATCAAAACTTGGATGGTCCATTTATATCTTTATTGCCTGACTCTACTCGGATTAAAACTGTATGAATGGAACAACATTAGCTCACTGTTCTAGGTCCTAAAAAAGCACATCATTAGCTCTTATCAAAAATACCTGCTGAGTGATAGAAAAAACAGAATAGGTGAAGCCTATGTTAAAACACGTCAAAAGAGGCAGAAAATATAAAGAACTGACGATGACAGCTAGAATTCCGCTAACATAAGTTGATGTGAAGAGGCCTATTTATATTTGTGTATTTATAATTGATAATCTACCCGAACATATACATATCCACAAGCAAATATACATATATCTGTGTACTTAAAAATATAAACAGGGAAGCCAGACAGTGGCTCGTACCTGTAACCCTAGCTACTCAAGGAGGCTGGATCTGAGGAAGGGGGTTCGAAGACAGCTGGGGCAAATTATCTCCAGTTAACCAGTAAAACGCCTGAACTGGAAGTGCGGCTCAAGTGGTTGTGTGCCAATTGTGTGAAACAAAACTACCTACACGCAAGGTTACTCGTAAATATTTCGTATAGTCCTTAAGTCTGCCTTTTCTCAGGAAACTGCCCACTGCACTCTCCCTCCCCTCCTCGGGGTACAGCGTTGATTTCTGCGGATTCTCGGGGAGGGCACTGAGCTCGCCCTCCCTCTTTTATAAAAATGTATTCTTGTCGCTAGTTGATTGGCGGTCGCGCCCCAGATTTTATCTTTCATTGGCCTACCTTCCAGTCCATCACTTCCGTGCCCAAGCATTCTATTGGCCCTCTGTAACTGACCTCCGACTGCTGGCCAAGCTGGGGCGGGAGGAGTTCCCCGGTGACGTCAAAGACGTGCCCCGCCCACATTCCGACACCTGGGCGGAGATTTCCCAGGGCTCTGCTTTTGTGGGCGGGGAGAATCGGAGAGAAAGACTTCTGATTGGGTCCTGCGGGCCAGACAGGCATGTGATTGGTCACTGCTTTTGAGGGAGGTGGGGCCGAAGCTGGGTCCTACAGCGAAGCTGGGGAGCCCTGGGGAGTCTCAAAGTTTGTGTCTGGAGCGGCTTTGAGAAGGGATTTTCTTGGGATGCGTGCTGATCTGTTGCCTTCCCTTTGGATGCACATCCCGCGCTAATCCCTGCAGCCTCGGGTCGGAGCCCTTGCGAAGACTTGGGTCCTCCCGAAATCCTCAGGTCCTGTAGGCAGGCAGGGGACACCCGGAGAAAGAGATCCTAGCGTTTCCACGGCCGCCCCGGCCCTCCGCATCCTCCGCCCGGCCCGGCGCGGCCTCTTCTGCCCTCAGCACCCTCGGCCCCGCGGCTTCCACCCCCATGGAGGTGCTGGAGAGCGGGGAGCAGGGCGTCCTGCAGTGGGACCGCAAGCTGAGCGAGCTGTCGGAGCCTGGGGACCCCGAGGCTCTCATGTACCACACGGTGAGCCCTGGGCGGCGGCGGGGGCTGAGGGGCGTTGACGTGTGTGCGTGTGCGTGTGTGTGTGCATGTGTGTGTGCGCGCGCGCGCGTGTGTTGTCATCGGAGTTGCAGCTGGAGAGCTGGGGATATGGGGGTAGGATCCATCTGGAAAAGGGGGCCTGGTCCAGAAATGCAGCCACCTGGGGGAGGGAGAAGGGTCTAGTTGGTATTTGAACGGTGCAAGTTGAACAGCTGGCGCCTCGAAACTTCCAGACGAGTGCCATTTTTGTATTCCTTTAGTAAATACTCTTCCCTGAAGTAGTTGTTGTTGTTTAAAAAACTCTGTAATCTCATTTCCTATTGCTAACGGTACTGTAAGGAGGGGAAAGGGAGTGTGTTTTGAGAATAATGCCTCTGCTTAGTTTGCTCTTTACAAAAATAGGGTCACGAACGGGTTTCAGTTCCACATGTCATTTTTGTTGAGTGCCACGCATCTTAATCAGTGGCACCCCTTCCACCGTGCTCCCCCACTCTCCCAATCCCACCCTTCCCCTCGATTTAGTTCAGACTACTTTATTTTCTAAGAGCTTCTGTCTTTCTTAAAGATGCCTTAGATTTCAGCCTAGTATCTTCACAAAATCAAGGTATAAAAATCAACTTCAGAATGCTTCCTTAGGAACAGATAGCCTGCAATTGAGTACCAGCATGAATAGCTAATAAGCCTGCTCCAGGATTTGTCTTTTTACAAAATCGTTTCTTTACTATCCTTACGTAGTTTATAAAGAGGTTTCAATTCAATCTATCAGTGTGAGTACAATGCATCTTGATCAGTGTCATCCTTTCCATAGTTCTCCCCATCTCTCCCAACCCCAAACACTCCCTCAGTTTAGTTTGCCTTGCTTTTTGTGGAAAGTTTTTTTTTTTATTAGCCAAGCTAAAGTAGAATTTTCTTTCCATCTGTTTTATGTCTTTCTTCTTCCTCCTCTCTCCCTGATTACTTTCTGATTTCCATTTTAAACTGTATGCTGTGTCTGGGTGTGTTGGAAATCCTCCTCCACCTAGGAGGGAAGCCTCTTTGGCATCTTAAACTGTAAGGCCAGGAGATCTGTTTCCTCAGTCTTCTGAGGAAAGGCCTGCAGACAAGTATGGAAAATCTGAGGTGGCTCCATTTTTTCAGACTGACTTTCAGCAGGAAGGTGGGGTCAGCTCATGAATTCCTAATTCTGGCTGTGTCCCCAAAGACCTCACCCACCATGCACATTTCTCTGATGAGAGTTTTCAACTTTCTAGGATTAAATTTGCAGAAAGGGGATTTTGTTTCAGAAACCAGCATTGATAACATTACTTTGTTCAAGATCTCATTGAAGTTGGGGGAGGGAAAAGGGGAGGGAAGGGAGTGAAAAGAGGAGGCCCGGCTATTTTCTTTTGGGGTTCTTTCAATGGGTTACCACCAAGATATTCGAAACTTTTGCAAAATGGCCAGCAGGCTCCACCTCTGGGGTTTTGCTGCTAGCTGACTGTTATTTTGGGAAAAGGGATGGGGCCTCTGTACTGATTCTCACCCCAGCATTTGTGTAGATGAGAAGGGTTTGTGTTTAAAAAAAAATGCAGTGTTCAGAGTTGAGAGGGTATAGCAGTTCATGTTGGGGCAAAAGCCAGATGTTCAATGTAGTGATCATATGCGCTTTGCCCATGGAGCGGCTCGGAGGAGAACATGTGGGCTGCATTTGGATTGAGGGCCTAGATGTGTAGCCTGCCCTCTGAGGAGCTTGGAGCATATTAGCCCACAAATGGCTAGTGATGAGTGGGTGCTCCAGATATTTTGGTAGACAGGAGCTACATCTTAGTTCTTCTCTTTTGTTCTTCAACCTACTGATGCTTTACAAGGGAAAATGTCTCATCCAGCAGCCATCATGCTCTTTGAGCTGATGGGATGGATTATGCACTGACACCCATGGGGCTCTTCCTGGACTCAGTGTCTTGTACAGGAGATCACAGGTCAGAGTTGGAGATGCTACCTGTGCCTGTCATGAACTTCAGGACAAAACTAACAACTTTATGAAAAGTTGCAGGGGAACAGACCTTGTATTTCTTAGGTTGTCTGTTGTGGTAAAGCACTGAATATAGGATTATTTTCTTCTAATCCTTTTCTTTAAAAAAAAGCAATTATGTTCTCTACTTAGAGAAGTGTCTCACTTCTGAGCTGTGCACTCGTAAATTACCCCCCCCCCATTATTGCTGCTAGTATGTGTGAACTCGTATGATAAGAATATATGTTAAAAGAAGCATTGGATTTAGTAACACAGACAACTGGATGGTATTCCTTTGAACTAAGGGGGATTTGGCAGAAATGTAAGCATAGGTAACTTTACCCTCTGTTGTTTGACCTCTGTTGGGGGTTGAGGTGCAGAGCTGGTTATGATTGCCATTTATCCATGATGTAGAGATGGCCTGGCCTTTGGCTGAATCCCTGTGTGGAAAACAGTGGCCAGATTTTATTATGCATTCATTCAAAGATAGTTATGCTTTCAATTACTACTTGTTGAGTATTTTAATATTTATTGACTGTTCTAAGCCCTTGGGATACATCAATGAACAAACTCAAACAAACATTCCTGACCTTGCAAAGCCTACATGTGTGTGTAGGATGTGTGTGTGCACATGCACACACACATGTGTCCGTGTAGGTATCTGAGTATGTGCACACTTGTATGCATTAAGCAGGAAAAAGTTTATAAACAGCAAGTGCGAAGTGTAATAGAGAAGTAAGCAATATAGTATGTTATATGCTAGAACTGTGATAGAGAAAATAAAAGTAGAAAAGCGTATTGGGGATAGAGAATTCAGGACAGAGAAAAGGTGGAGGTAGTATTGAACTGTTGATCAGAGATAACTATCCGGGAAGAGATTTGAAGGAGGTGAGTGTTTAGCTGAGCAGGATGAAAAGCCAGGGCAGAACTCGAGGTGAGCACACCCTGACATGAGCTGGTGCTAACTCCAAGTTCTTTCCATTCCTTTGTTTTGGTGAATGATTTTCCTTGTAAAGGAAAGGAGTCTTTTAGGAAAGACTCAGGAAAACTTTTCTGAGTGAGTGGATTGGGCATTGTCCAGGGCAAGGAGAGCCTGGGGGTTGGGGGTAGATTATAAGTTGAACAAATGGTAGCAGATGGAGTGTTTATCACCTGTGAGAGGGGGCCTCCAGCACACGCCTGACCCTCCCCCCACCCCACGGGAGAGCCCCAGTCCTTGGTTGGGTGCTCTACTGTTGCATCCTAAAATTTTTTAATACTTTTGAGATAGGGACCCCACATTCTATTTTGTGTTAGTTCCCACAGATTTATTGCTGGTCCAGCTGGGAGATATTATGTAGTGCTTAGTTAAAAAATATGTATATGCCTGATTTATTTATATAAGCTTGGTTTATTATATATACATACATATATATATATATATATACACACACATAAGCTTATATATCCATGTAAACCTGATTTATAATAAAATCAGGGTATACACACACACACAGACACACACACACACAAGACACACACACATACATACATACATACATACATACATACATACATACTGTTCATCTCTCTTAATGGGCCCAATGAGTGAGCCATTTGTTTTCTATTCTCATTTTAGATGTAAGAAAACCAAAGCTTAATGCATTTAAGCATCTCAGCTTAGGCCCCAGAGCTGAGTGGTATCATGACCAGGGTTCGAATCCAGCAATATTGCCATATTGCTGTAGAATGGAAGAATCTCAATTTATAAGAAGTATCTAAGTGAGAAGAAAATGGGAGAGGAGACGGGGTATTGACACTGCCCAAGAGCAGCTAATGTTTAACTGAGGCTAACAATGGCCACCTCCATACCTTCTTAGCATGACCACTTCTAAACACTCCATTTAAGCAAACCTGTCACACATCAGACTTGAAAAAGTAGAGGAATGTTCCAGTTGCTGAAGACTGGGATTCTAATGCCTCTCAGATACCTTCTGTGATCCATCCCATCAGAGACAATGTTTATTCTCTTTTAGGTAAACTTCTTGATCCAGAGAGACAAAGGCTTACAGGAGAGAGGTTTAAAGTCTACAGAATAATGAAGGATAGAGCATGTAGATAGGGCAGTTGTGAACTTGTCATTAGATAACACATTAGTAAAGCCATGGGCTTTCTCTTGAAGCCCTGGAGGTTGAAAGAAGATTGGGAGGCTCATCTAGGTACTGTATCATTTAGTATTGTCAAATGTTTACTTCCTGGATATGTTTAGAAATTGCAACTCAAAGGCATCATCCAAAACTAGACAAGAGGCTGTTTTCACACGTGTATTCTTAGAGTCAAAGGGGTGGTGTGACAATGCTCTATTAAAACACAACATCTTAGCAGGGCACTGGTGGCTCACGCCATCTCAGAAGGCTGAGATCTGAAGATTGAGGTTTGAAGCCAGCCCAGGCAGGAAAGTCTGTGACATTCTTATCTCCAATAAACTATTCAGAAAAGACAGTGTGGCACTGTGGCTCAAGGGGTAAAATGCTAGCCTTGAGCAAAAGCAGCTCAGGGACAGTGCCCAGGCCCTGATTTCAAGCCCCAGTACTGGCACCAACAAACCCCATAAAACCCCCCAAAACCCCATAGCTCAACATCTTTCGAGTTTCTGTGGCCTTGGGTGAACATGGGGGAACTGGCGGTGATTGGCCATGGTGGATGGGAGTGGACAGTAGCTCTAGAGGGACACTATGGGTGATAAACCTTGTGATCTTGCTCACTCCTGATAGCCACACTTAGCCGCCTGGAAGATGATGATTTCTTTCAGTTTTTGCAATGATTATGTTCTTAAAAAATAAAAAAAGCAACCATAAGATAGTCTTTGCCAAGATGACAGTTGCGGTTCTGCTTGTATTAAATGTGCTGTCTGTATATACAACCAGTTATTTGTAACATACTTAGTAGTTATGCTGTTCACATTTATCTGATCATTTCTTAAATGGGAAATGGCTGATCTCAGATAGTGGTAGTCAGGGAGTGAAGGGCCTGTTCCGCCCGCTGGTATCTGAAGGGGAAGCATCTGGCTCCCACATCCCACACTGATTGCTAAGAAGGAGTTAGCTGATCTCTGGCTGAAGGGCTTCCTCTTCCTCCCAGTGGGCCCAGAGACTGATAGAGTTCCAGTGGGTTATTAAATCTGGGGGTTTGATGTTCCTGCTTGGGGTTATCTATTGTCTCCTGGCTAGTTCCCAAGGGGGAATAGTTCCTCTCGGGCTGAGAATGTCATTGCTTATGGTCAGCTGACCTCTGCCAGCTGAATGAACACAGAGTTCTAGCAGGACACAGAGTTGTGAAGTACATGGGATTTGTCTTCCAGGCTTTCGTTTGACCTTTCCATAGCCTTGGGGGTCTCAGGCCCCTGGCATTCACTGTGATGTTCTCTTTTCATCTACCCCTTTTCAAGCTTTGCTTACATTGAAGTTTTGTATATCCTGGGTTACTCCTAAATGGACATTTATACTGAGCCATAATTACTCAAAGTCAAGAAGGTGAATTGCTAAATGAAAAATGAAAGGCACTAGCCAGGTAGTTGAAGAACATGGGGAATGGGAGGAGCACCCCCAGCACCCCTGTTGCTCCACACACGTGGCCCTTCCTCACAAGGCAGCCCTGCACCTATGTTGCTAAATTATGTTTGATTTAAGAAGTCCCATTGGCTTTGCCAGAAAACAAAAACAGAATAACATGAACAACAACAAAATCCCACCCCTGACTCCTTATTGTCTCTGAAATTGTTCTCAGGGTGTGGGGGAAATGACCCAGGCATAATCCTGAAAGGTGGGAGGACTGAACATAGTTTTATGTTACAATGTTCCATGGAAACAAGGAGCTTTGATATGACGGTGACATTATATCTACAATAATAATCAAATTTATTATAGTTCTTGCAGATACAAGTATCCAAAACACTGACCCAGTTGGGCATATATGAGTCAATGATTACCTTGAGTCACAAGCAACCTAGAAACATAGCCCCTTGTCTGGTTCAGTGATTCCTCCGTGTCTCCAGGGTCTTTGGTTTCATTCATCTGTGTTTTGGAGGATGGATGGATGGAGGAGGTGCAGATTCAAAAAGGACAGTATCTAGGGGAAGAACGGAGTTGTCTAGCCCTGTGTCTCCATTTTTTTGTTTTTAGTGATGGAAAACATTTTTCTTAGTAGTCCCCCAGCTGACTTTATTTAGAGTTTTATTTGTAAATGGCCACCTGGCCATTTCTAAGCCAATAGCTAGAAGAGGACGTGGGATTTATATGATTTGTTTGATTAATCATTTGAAGGTGAAAGAAGTTGAAGACTCCCTCGGCAAGGCCATTAGCACAGTGATTTGAGTTGATAGTCAAAAGATGGGGTTGTGCCGGGGGCCGATGGCTCAAGCCTGTAATCCTAGCTACTCAGGAGGCTGAGATCTGAGGATTGCGGTTCAAAGCCAGCCTGGGCAGGAACATCCCTGAGACTCTTATCCCCAATAAACCACTAGAAAACCGGAAGTGGTGCTGTGGCTCAAGCGGTACAACGCTTGCCTTGAGCTGAAGAGGTGCAGGGACAGCGCCCAGGCCCAGAGTTCAGAGTTTAAGCCCCACGACTGACCAAAAAAAAAAAAAAAAGATGGAGTTGTTTCACAAACAAAGGTATGTTTGTTTCTCTGAAAGTTGAGCTACTAGAAAAAAAAAACCCACAATAGTTAGTCCTAAGATCAGAAGAGCAACCCTGAATATTATATTTTCAAAGTGTTATGGACTTTATTTAGCTGTTCTTAGAATTGCCAAATGAAGGAAGGCAACAGGGCCTTCCTTCCTGAAATGCATGGAAGGGCTGTTCAGAGAGGTATGGGCAAAGGTGGAGGATGGTTTTCTGACTCACTGACTAGGACGTGGAGAATTAGCAATATTATCTGGACTCTCAGCATCAGGGTCAAATGCCAGGGCTGAAGGTATCTAGCTGAGCCTATAATCTTGCTCACCATGCAAGACAAGAATGACTTGTTCTGTTTTGTCCACAGCAGGCTGAGAGCTGAATGCCAAATTTTTTTTTTTTACCCCCAAAGGAGTTATTTTTCTATTTGCGTGTGGCTGTTCAAATATTGATGAGGCCATGCGTGCCTGTTTGTAACTTGAACTGCCTGTCACAGCTTGGTATGGTTCTAACTTATCTGTTGATGCTATAGGCATATGGCTCTAGACCTTTACTAGGCATTTGGTATAGTTAAGGCCTATGGTTTGCAAGGCATTGCATAGTCCAGTTAAAGGATCTTGAGAATGAGAGGAAGGTGTCTGTTTCCAGCCCCTGAAATCAAAGTTGAAAGGAAATGATGAGGCTCTTCATCTTTGGGTTGACCTTTAGCTTACTCATTCTTTTCCTGGCTCACTGGATAGTCTCTGGTTCTCCCAAATGAAGTTCTGAATGAGCTGCAGGTTTTTAGTCCCCCACTTTGAATTGAATTGTTATCAATCACCACTGGGACACAGAGGAAATTATGGCCTATTTTCTCTATGGAGACTCTGAGACTTAGAGCAGTAGAGATTTACCCAGCTGAAACACAGCTCCTTAAGGAAAGGAGAGAGGACCTTGTCATTTCTGTAATCACCTGGTGCTTAAGTCAAGTGCAAGATGTTCATTATGGATTGAAAACAATTATTTGAAGTATACTGAAGTAGAGCCAAGCAGTCCAGGGCAGTGGATTCGGTGGGTGGTCCTAAACTCTGTGTGTGTGTGTGTGTGTGTGTGTGTGTGTGTGTGAGAGAGAGAGAGAGAGAGAGAGAGAGAGAGAGAGAGAGAGAGAGAGAGACTTGAATTTGAACTCAAAGCCTCATGCTTCTAGGCTGGTATTCTATAACTTGAGCCATGGTGCCAGCCCTGTTTTATGATGGTTATTTTCAAGATAATCTTGCAAATATTTCTATTCCTGCTGGCCTCCAGATTACAGACTGTCAAATAGATAGAATCATGAGTGTGAGCCACTGGGGCCCAGCTTCACTTTTTTAAAAAAATTGCTGGTCCTGGGGCTTGAATTTAGGGACACTGTTTCTGAGCCTCTTTGTGCTCGGGACTAGCTCTCTACCATTGGGCCACAGTTTCACTTTCAGCTTTTAGTGAGTAGTTCATTGGAGATGAGAGTCTCATGGACTTTGCTGCCTGGGCTGGCTTGGAACTGTGATCCTCAGATCTCAGCCTCTTGAGTAGTTAGGATTATAGGAGTGAGCCATTGGTGCCTGGCTCCATTTCACTTTTTATTTTTGTTTTTTAACTCTAGATTATTGTAAATGTTTCTGCAAATGTGAATATTTAGCATGCTAATAATGAGTAGTTCAGCATCAATATCTCTTTTTGTTTAGAGAAGATGACAAAAATGGAATAGTTCTGTAACAATGTTGGTTTCTAGGCACATGGAGAGCAGAGACATTATTTCAGGGCAAATCTTTGCACCAAGCAGGCTTAAGGTTCATGGTTCTTTGATGGCCTTGGGCAAATTACTGAAAATAATAGATGGAGTTTTCTACCCTATCTCCTAAGTCAAATGTTTCAGTTTGAGGACGAGAGATCCCAAATTTAGGAGCCTGATCTCATTCGAGAGGCAGAGGGCCTGTAATTACTCTCATGCATCTGTAATTTCTCTCATCCCAGCTTCTCCCGCCTGCTGTAAACACAGGTCTCTGCCTTGAACACATGCTTACCATATGGCTCTGCTGGTTTTTTTTTTTTTCCTTTTTTGTTGGTGACAGGTTTTCTTACACAAGTGGTGAACAGCTCGGGTCTACTTGATTCCTACTCCGGTCTAGACCCCAGTACTTTGGTTCTTATTGTTGATTGCAACATCTCCCTCACTGCTAATTCTAATCATCCTCTCCCTGTCCTTACCTTGCTGGGCCTTGTGAAAATATTTGACAATATTGAACACAGGGTCAATATTTGCTCTGGTTTCCATGGCATTCTGAGAAGCGTGGGTTTTCCTCCGTTTGCTTCCTCACTGCCTAAGCCATGCAATTGAATTTGGTAAAAGCATTTGATAATAGTCCTCTCCCCCCCCCCCCATTTTTTTTAAACTTTATATGCGTTCCTGGCTTCTGTCAACTTGGGTGAAGCTGATTCTTAGATCTCCCTATCTGTTTGTTGTTTGCTGGTGGAGTGCAGGGGATCTTTGGAATATGAAGGGAGAGTCTTCTTGAGGCCACCTTAGCTGTGGAACAGCTCTGGTTGGATAGCTCTTGAATCTTCTCCATGCATTACTCAAAGAAAAGCTGAGGACACTTTGATCCACTGTTATCACTGCACCCCCATTTATCTCAGGGAATGTTTAGTGACTCAGCTCGCCATGTAAACTTCATGGGTCATGGGTCATTCCTGGGGCACAGCTGCTTTTAGCCTCAGTGTTACCCATTGGCTCTGGGGCAGTGTTTTGGCTGGATTTTTGCTTATACTTTGGCTGGGAGACCTTTGTGGAGTTTGATGGTGCTATGTCTGACTTTTTCAGCTGTTTTGAAAGTCAATGCAAAAATCAGACAGACTCTCTTAGATCATGTTCTGTATATTCCTTTGGTTTGTTTATATGACTGCAGTTGGGCTCAGTTAAAATTGCTTCACGTAACTCTCTTCTGCTGTAATGCATTTATCTAAACTTCACTGTGTGTTGGGTTTTTTTCCTTTCTTCTCTCTCTCTCTCTCTCTGGGTTTGGGGATTGGGGGTTAAACTCATACTTGTGCTCTTGCTTGACTTTCTCTGCTTGAGTTGGCAATCTACCACTTGAGCCATACGTCTACTTCTAGCTTTTTTTTTTTCTGGTTAATTTTTTTAAGGAGATAAGAGTCTTGTCAGGTCGATCTGCCTGGGCTGGCTTTGAACTGTGATCCTCCCTTCTTAGTCTCCTTAGTAGCTAGGATTACAGGGATTACAGGTTTGATCTAGCAGCATCTGGCTTTATTTATTTTAAAGAAGAGTTCAAATGGGTTACTCTGAACAATCTTCTCTCTTGTGAGAAGCGTCAGTGCTAACTCTTGAAAGAGGGTTTTTCATTGGGGGATAAAGCATTGTGTTTTGTGAACTCAGTGTAGTACAGTTTAATTCATACTCTAGGTCTCAGTTTATCCAACTATAAAATTCTGCATTTGTATCACCTGGCCCTGAAGTCCCATTTGCATTTCATGCTTTGTGCTCCTACCACTGAATGTCTCCCATGTTTTAAATTTGTCTGTTTACAACAAGGACATTGAGCATCCAGTAGATTGTGTATTTCATTTAGACTACTCAATTGCAGATGCAGTTTTGCTGCCTCCTCCTCTCCCCCTCCCCTTATTCCCCCTCCTCTGCCCCCTCCTTCTCCCCTTCCACAAGGTTTTGCTATGTAGTAGAGGAGGCTGGCCTTCAACCCCTTGATCCTCCCCCTCAGCCTCCTAGAACTGGGGTCACACCTCCCCACCCCCACCAACTTGATGTTTTGTAATCTTTACTTTCTGACTTAAAACCTTGTTGAAATAAAACCCAGACAAAAATTTAAAAAAAAGAAAGAAAAACAGAGGTAGGAAGCTTAAAAAAAATTAGAAGGGGGGAAAAGAACAACCTTTTCAGACTTCTTGGCAAATAAGAAGAGTCTGGGGGAAAAAAATCCACACACACTTTCCTAGTTGTCTGAACGGAAAATCTTGGTTTTTCACATTTCATATCTTGGAAATGTCTCAATAGTTTTTGTGTAAGGGGAAATTCCTTTTGGCTGAGAGAGAGCGCTTGCAGGATTCAAACTGATAGGCTTTTTAGAAAACTTGGAGGAAATAAGATTTGGGGTGAAAGTGTTTCTTCACTGGCCAGTGTGTGTTAAATAGAAATTTAACCCAGGGTTACCCAATAAAGCCTTTTAAAGGTTTAGTCATTAACGCTTTCCTTCTCGCTCTTCTGGTCTTGCACACCCTGGGGAAAACTCACATATCGGGTTCATCCTCCAATTCCAGGAACTTTGTGAACTACTTTTATGTGTGCCCCAGACAGGCGGATATTTATTATCTACCTTGTGACTCTAGAGATAGCATGTAAATAAATGATTGAATCAGAGGCCATTAAGTCCCTGGTTTTTGTTCTGCATTTGAGTTGGGTTCCAAGCATTTATGCAACACAGAGACTGAAATGGAACATCTACGGGGGGTGTGTGTGAAGAGTTGGGGAGCATCACATGGAGTGAGTGGTGTGCAGTAGGGGTTCTTTAGGTGGACCTTGGTGGGGAGAATTAGGAGACACAGATCATGAGAAGTTTTATATATTTTTGTGAACTATTTACACATATTTTTGTAGGCAGAAGAGTGGGAGGCTTTTAATAAGAGGGAAAACAAGAAATGCCTCTTAGAAAGGAACTTTTAGAACGTAGGTGGTGGGTAGAATTGATACTGGCAAGATGACCTGCTGGCTCTCCGATTTATCCCTGCAGTGGAACAAGATCCCACAAGGCCTGATCTCTTTAGGGAGGAGCAGGTGCATTAGAAGCTAGACCTGCAGACTTGGTGAGTGGGATTTGGGAGACTTCCTGTTTTCTGACTAGGTAAGCCATTGACCTAGAACAACAATCTTTGGAGAGCAGATGAGTTTGGTAGAGAAGATAGTGAGTTCCAGGTCAGACACGGATATATTTTTAGAACACGCCGAAACCACATGTATTACTAAAAGGCTTCTTAGAATCTTGGGTCTGGAGTTCTGGAGACAGGTCTGGATTGAAGATGTACATTTGGGTGTTAGGAGTTTGGTAGAGGAAGAAGTGAAGTCCGGGAGACCATAGGCAGTAGTCATCGCAAGGGGGAAGAGTGGGAAACAAAGGCTAAGGATGGAGCTGGGGATGGAGGGGGTGGTGGTGGCTGTAGGTAGAATGTACAATCATCGGAAAAAATAGAGAAAGCCACGAAAATTCCATCACAGGTTCCAAAACAGGGGAGAGATGTTTGAACATGGACTTTAGCTATCCTCCCAAGACTCTAATGGCTCATATGCCTGCTAACTCAGGCAGCCATGGATCTTCCCTGGAGTCACAACTATGACACTCTGCCCAGGAAGAAGGGGTGTGTCTCACTGAGAATATCAACTGCAGAAAGGTAGGAACTGATAGTAGATAGTCAAGGTATTCAACACACACACACACACACACACACACACACACACACACACACACACACACACACACACACACAGAGCACTGCTTTGTTTTTCTATCAAGGCTAATATCAGTTCTTAGAACTGGCCTTGGAGTTGGCCATGATGCTTCTGTGATTTTTATAAGGATCTTTTCTTCTTTGTTGTAGCCAGGTTGTCCCCCAATGGCCACCCAGTTTTCCAGTAGGGGTCTCTTGTGTGCATGCATCCTTTGGGGTTCTCAGGCTTTGGGGTATCCAAATACATGGCCACAGACTCATCCTATCAAGTTGAAACTGTTTTCTTTCTTTACTCCTGAGTCTTCCACTGAGAAAATTGGGCACATCTACTAAATGCCAACAAAATGTTGATCACAGAGCCCCGACAACATTCAAAATTCAATTAACAACAAACAACAAACAAGACAGAAAATAAGCCCAGTTATTGGCTCCAGTTGTATATGAACTAATAGCAGGGGAAGGTAAGGACAGATGACTTTGGAATAAGGATCTGAGCCTGTAGGAGGAATCTGAAAATAAATGACTGGCTTCCAAGAAAATGCTACAGGAAGAGCTTTGGCTTCAGGAAAGGCTATGGCAGCCACATCCTTGCTCTTCTCCTTAGACCCCAGTGCATCTTTCTCTAGTGCGCTCTGTTCCTTCCATGGCTGTCTGACTCCCAGAGCCAGGAAGAATAGGGGTGGGAGGAAAAGCTCTCAAGGGCTAAAGACAGAGGTGGCAGGTCAGTGGTACTGGCAGGTGGATTTCTGAGGCTTGATAGAAGCAGATGACTCTTTCTCATGCTTTTTCCTTAAGAAAAAGTCTTATTTGCTGGGCATGGGGTGCACACCAGCAACTTAGGTGACTGAGGCAGGGAGAACATGACTTCTAAGCAGGCTGGGTGCCTAGCATCATCCTGTCTCAAAAGGAAAAGAAAACTTAAAAGGAAAATGTCTTGCGCATTTGAAGCACCTATGGTAAAAGCTTTTCCTAAAAAGTGAAGTTCATTTTTTGTTGTTGTTGTTGTTAGTCCTGGGCTTTGAACTCTGCTGTCCCTGAGCTCCTTTTTTTTCTCAAGGCTAATGCTCTACCATTTGAACCACAGCACCACTTCCAGCTTTTTCTGTGATTAATTGGAGATAAAAGAGTCTCCTGGCCTTTCCTGCCTGGGCTGGCTTTGAACCATAATCCTCAGATCCAAGCTTCCTGAGTAGCTAGGATTGCAGGCATGAGGCACTGCATGCCTGGCCTTTGGAGTTCACTTTTTAAAGCAATGTTAGGTGCCTAGCACAATTGAGCAGCCAGCAGAATGCCCATAGGCCAGGACACCCAACACACATGGCCTCCCTATCCCAAACAGGGTTCCAGCATTACAGACTTGTGGGGTATGGCTTCATAGCCGAGGTTAGCTGTGGCAGCTTTTGATTTTACAAATTAGTCACACCAAAGCTTCTCACTGTAGCCAGCACTGGAGTCTTTACACATGTCTCTGTGTGCTTGCTGCTTTGGCTGTATAGTAAGGAAAGTTTGTGGAAAACACTCAGGTGTTTCCATGGAGGATCACTGAGAAGTCAGAGTTTTTACTCCCTGCTTCCACTTCCAGATGACTTAGTCCCTTCACACTGCCCTTTGTGAAGGAGGGGGCGGTGGTGGGGAAATACTGTGTTTGGTAATAAAATACTGTGTTTGAGAGCTGTGCCTTTTAACTTTCTGCCCTGAAAGGGAATTCATTTCAGAGGTACTTCCAGTTATTTTTATTATTAGTTTTTTCCTTGGTTCTACATGTTTTCTTTCCAGAACTTTCTGTAGCTCATGACCTGTATTTGAGGGGCTCCTGGTAGGTCCCTGGTTCATGAGGCTAAGACTAAGACAGATCTGCCCTGTCTGTGGCTCAGACTATCACTATCCAAAGAGATCCATTGGCCCTGATCATCTTGAGATATGTGTTTTACCTGTGCAGTGAGAGAGACAGAAAAGTAGTTGCCAGAAAAATCCTTTGGGGTAGGAACAAGGTGTACTTCAGGTGGAGTGAAAGCCAGGAGAGGTGGGTGGTTGAGGGGACTGAGTTTGGTTGTTTCTGCTTTCTTTCTCCATTGCTTCCTCTGTGTGCTGTGGGATTCTGCATAAGCTCTTGTCTGGGGAGGGGCTGGGAATCAGGGATGTGAAGTCCGTACAACTTCATAGCCATACACAAGTGAGTGCCTCTGAGGTCTGTTGATATGGTAAGTAAACGATGCTGTTCAAAATGGCGCCTTGAAATAACAGACAAGGTATATCACAGCAGGTGGAACTGAGCAACTGGTTCCCAGTTATCAGCGACATGGAGGCTGGCATGCCATGCCACACTTGTGAAAGCATCTCTTAGCCACTTCTGGGACCCCGTGTCCCAGACACATGGTTGGAATCTAGTAATGTTTGGTGAGGGAATGGATGAATGCAGGAGTGAATCCGGGCTCATAGTCTGATCCTGGTTCTGTCTGTTCTGAGTGTCCTCTAAAGCTGCTCATGTGCACCTCCCCCCCCCACAAATTAATAAAGAGAATAAGGCTTTTGTATTATGGCTTAGAAGACATTTAAGTGAACAGAGAACCCAGAAGTTTCTTTGGTTCCTTGTGGAATTCTCTTAATCTCAAAGCTAGATTCTGATTTGCATGACTAAGCCACACCTCAAGTTTTCAGGCATCTGCTCCTGGGGAACTGAAAACCTTGATCAGTTTTGTTGGGGGAAGGATGGCAGCAGGTGTTAGCAACTTTTTGAAGTTGCAAGAGAGGACCAGAAGGGGTTGGCTCCTCCCTGTTAGCCCATGGAACAATGATCTATTACTGGACATTGAAATCATTGACATTGTTCTATCTAATATAAATAGCTCTCCTGGGGCCAGTTGTGCTCTATTTAGGAATCTAACCCTGAAAGCAATCAGGCTTCAGAATTAGGGAGAAGCTGATGGCTTCTCTATCTGGGTAACCCTTCCTGTCCTTATTCCCTGGGCTTCTGGAGTGTTTCTGAGAAGCTGTGTAGCGAAGGTGTTGAAGCCACATGCTCTCCTATGATGTTGACCTTCAACTTCAGCCAACCTTGGGCTTTACGAAAAAGTTGATGGAAGCAGAGTTCTGAGAGTTACTCCAGAGTCCTTCCTTCCTGAGAGGCAGTGCCTCTGTTCTTTGCTTCCTCTTACCTTATCAGCATCCTATTTGACAAGTTTATGGAGATTCTGCTATATTCTACAATATGTTATGGCTTTGGCCAGTGTAGTTTGGCTTTGGGAGGAAGCTGGCAGAATCCGGTGTCTTGAGTCTCAATCTCCCCTGGAAGTAATGAGTTTTTATTTTGAACAAAACAATCCTTGCTGGTAATGGGGCAATGGAAAAGGGAACAGATCCTTCGTGACAGAGGCCAGCAAGTTTTGACAGTTTACTTGGAAGGCCTTCTCTACTCAGCTTCATTTCTGTACAACATTTTGTACTTTCAGAGGCATTTTGATGGCTTTGATCCTTTGTTGGCATGAAGACACCTGCCATGGAAAAGTTTGTTCTTTGTTATTTTCCAACTGAAAAAAAGTCCTAGTAAATTGATTTTGCTTTTACTTTTGTTGCCCTTTTGAGAGTCAAATTTGCTTTTTTATTATTTACATAATTTAAAATTTACATAATTTAAAAAAGTTGTACAAAGGGGTTGCAATCCAACAGGTCACTTTATGAGTACAATGCATTTTGATCCATGCCACCCCAGATTTGTTTTTTTATTTTTTTGTCAGTCATGGGGGCTGAACTTCAGACCTGGGCGCTGTCCCTCAGCTCTTCATCTTGAGGTTATTGCTCTACCATTTGAGCCACAGTGTCACTTCCAGCTTTTTTGTGCTTATGTGGTGCTAAGGAATCAAACCCAGGGCCTCATGCACGCAAGGCAAGCACTCTACCACTGAGCCACCTTCCCAGCCCCCAGATTTGCTTTTAGAACAACAAAAACAATAGGAAGAGAAATAACCACAAGAACAAAAATATAAAAATCACAAGCATATGCCATTTGGCTTAAAAGCATACTAATTTAAACATCTAAGGGCCTTTCTATGTCATGAGCTAAGATGCCTTTAGCTTCTTACCACTCACTCCACAAATGCTATGGTAACAGGCTAGCACCAGTTGGACCCAGGATTTTCTGACCTCTGCCTTTGCCATCTTTAGCACCTTTTTCTCCTGAGATTAACATCACCTTCCCTGGTGGAAGAAAATGAGAGAGCCAGGCAGGAAGGGATAATGCCTAACAAAGCTAAGACTTCCTGCGAAGCCTCCAGCAGAATGCCTGTTAGATTTCACTGGCCATTCCTGCCTTCAAGCCTGATCATCTAAAGGAAGGGCAGGATGGTTATGGAGTTGGCCAAGCCATGTCTGCCACCACACTGCAGGATAACATCTCCTCAAGCGTCTCCACTCGTTGGCCTGGTAGGGATATGTAAGTTTGTTGAGCACTGTCCCTTTAATGCACAGATAAGAGAAAGACTCCTTCCTTCCCCCATCTGGTCACTAGACCAGAACTCTCAGGTGCACTTCTCGGCTGGGCTGCTCATGGCCTGGTCTGTCAGCGGTGTCTGGAATGTGAGCAGTCTGTGAAATGCCCTTTATAGGAGGGGACAGTGGCAGGGAACAGACCAAATGTGTATGGGAATCAAAAGCCTGATTATGCTCTCTCAGGAAAAGCAGCTGGCCAACAATAATTCCTGGGCCGTCTCTGAGTACAGGACCTGGAATCTGGCCTCTTGGAACGATTGTAAAGGCTAGGGAAGTGTCAGCCCTGCCCTGGAGCAGCGCATGCTCACAAGGCCCACCGCAGCGGCAGAGGCTCGGGGGAGAGAGCAGGGATGTCTGTGAAGCATGAAGAAAGTTTCAGGGGATCCAAGTAGCGGAGCCAGACCGGTGCTTGGAGAAATTGGCCCAGGACCAGAGATTGGTAACGATGTTTGGTTTGTGTCAAAAAAAACCACTACCATTTTATATCCTAAACCAGAAAAGCCTCTTGCTGTAGTAAAACTATCTCATAGCATTCTCGGATTGTGACTCAGAGAAGGTGAAGACTGAAACTGACTTGTCCGATGCTAAATAGTGCTCTCTGGTGACATGTTCACTCAGACTGAATTACATGCTCACTTATCCACCTGCCTGCCCATCCTGGCCAGTTAGCTCCTCAAGGTTCACTGATTCACTGATTGGGAGGCCAGCGGGGGACCTCCGCATACACGTTGGCAGTCTGTAATATTCTTTTTCTCCTAGGTGATTTCTTTGGGGCGTGGTGTATTTTTCAGCCTATGCTTGTTTCTCCCTTTTCTATTTCCTGGTCCTCTCATATTGCTAATCCTTTTCTACACCCATTTTGGGTTTTATTTGACCTCCTATTCTATGTTATCTTTAAATCACATAATCCTTTTCAAAAACCTGGCAAACAGGAATACGTCTCAAGAGCATAGACTGGCAGGATCTGGGCCTAGCTGAGGGTTGGATCAGTCCAGAACTCCCAGTGTAGTCCCAGTCCTGGAAAGATGAAGAGACATTAACTAGAGTCCCACCGCCCTTTCTCCTCTTCTTCCTTCCTCTCTTTTCCGTTGTGTGCCCTCGGCCTTCCTCTTTCTTCCTTCCATGCTGTTCCCCCCCCCCCCCATTTTCTATGGGCTGCTCCCCGCACTTTGGTTCAGTCTAAGTGTTTGGAGCTTGTTCTTAGGTTCTCCTGTGTGCTTAGAAGGATGTGAGGTCCAGATGGTGTTCTGGAAGTGTGCACCATTAAAGGTCTTTGGGATGATTCCTCTCTGGCATATGAAAACTGCCTGCTTGCAAATGTATGGAATAATTGGGGACAGAGGAGGAGGCTTTGTGGAATACCAGGGGCCAACATGTGAATGAACATGGAAGAGTGAAGAGAAGAGCTAGTCATTCTTAGAAGTCAGTGAGGGCATTGTTGTTATTGTTGTTGTTGGGCCTGGTGTTTGAACTCAGGGCCTAATCACAGTCCTTTAGCTTTTCTTGCTCAAGGTGAGTACTCTACCACTTGAGCAACAGCTCCACTTCTGGGTTTTTGGTAGTTTAATAGAGATAAGAGTCTCATGGAAAGCTGGGCACTGGTGGCTCGTGCATAATCCTAGCTACTGAGGAGGCTGAGGTCTGAAGATTGTGCTTTGAAGCTAGCTGGGGCAGGAAAGTCCATGAGCCTTTTATCTCCAATTAAATACCAAAGAGCTAGAAGTGGAGCTATGGCTCAAATGCTAGAGCTCTAGCATTGAGCACAAAAGCTCAGAAATAGTGCCCAGACCCTGAGTTCAAGTCCTAGGACAAGCTAAAAAAAAACAAATAAAGAGTCTCATGGACTTTCCTGCCCAGGCTGGCCTTGAACCCCAATCCTCAGATCTCAACCTCAAGCTTATACGCTTGAGCCACAGGTGCCTAGCTTCAGGGAGGATTTTTATTGGGGGCTGGTGGAAAATTTGTTTCCTGGTTGGCCTTTCTTTGACCCTTATTCCCCTGGTTGAAATACCAAACCCCATCACTTTTGACACCTCCACTAAGAAATCCCACTTTGTCTGTTTTAGGAACCTGATTTGCAGGTTGGCTGATGTGAAACTAGGTTGCAGGTGTTTGTAATGCTTGGGGTAAGTTCTGGGCACCAGTAACTCTTCTCTTCCTCTTTTTCCCATTATGTTGGCTCAGGCTGAGGACTTCACCCCACCAGTGTAGGGCCTCGTCAGCTGGACCACCGGTCACCTCCTTGGCCAACTTGACCATCGAATTTCCTGGGGAACCCATGAGAGCTATGAGCATTCTACTAGGCCATCCTCACTGTCTAGAGCGATGGCGTTCAGTCTTGTATTTACCTGGAACCTTCAAAATTGTCAGTGCCTGGGATTCTGGTTTAATTGGTTTTAGGGTAAGGCTGGGGCAGTGTCTGGATTTTGAATAGTTTTCCTGGCAGTTCCAAAATGGAACTGGAATTGAGAACTACTAGTGGAGCGTTATGACATCAAGTATAGCTCACACAAGGCTTGCGCCTCATGCAGAACCTCAGGTCTTCCTCTAGACTGTCCACATCCACATGTGAACATCAGCAGATCCCCAGATGCTCCCTGTAGGTGCAGTGTCCTGCTGCCCCATTCCTGAGGCCGACTGGACCCTGATTCTCTTAAGGACCCCACGGGCTGAGACTCCATCAAGCAAGACACTTGGCTCCCGGGAGCCCTCATTGACGATGGTTCATTTCTGCATCTGGATTTGACTCCCTGGTCCTCCATTCCTGATTGTTGTCCACTTAGAAATCCCAGCATGTTACAAGGCAAGGGTGTGCTCAGTGTTCTTATTTTAAAATTAGGGTTCGGTGGGACTGTTAGCAGCCTGTGTCTTTCAATAGTTTGGCCTGATAGCCTGGGCCCATGGGCTTGCTCAATTAGCTTGGTAGAGTTTGCAAGGAAGTCTGATGAAGGAAAATTTTTTTAAAAAGTAGCATACCAGAGCTTGGATCGATGCATAGAAATGACAGGTACAAGGCTCTGGCATCCCTTTCTTCCCCCTGAGAATGCCCTGGCAGGAACGCAGGCTTCCCTTGGCTGACCCCAGTGTTCTCCCAGCTCTGCTCACGCTAGGCTACTCCAAGCAGACAGGACCGATCCCTCAGATCTGTATTCAAGATAGGATTTACGATGTTTTCCAGGTGTATCATTTTTACTGCCTCCATGGTAATTCTTGGGTTTTGTTCATGTATCTTTGAGTTCAGAATCATTCTGAGATGCCATCAGAACTCTGTCTCACTCATCCACTTTTGTATCTCTGGGCTTTCTCCTACAGTTGGTAAAATGAGTGCTTTTCTTTTGAGATCGTTGTTCATGATTTTCTTCCTCCCTCTTCCCTCCCTCCCTCCCTCCCTTCCTTGTTTCCTTCCTCTTTCCTTCCTTCGCTCCCTTGCTTCCTTCCTCTTTCCTTCCTTCCCTCCCTCCTTCCTTTCTTTCCTTCCCTCATCCCTTTCCTCCATTCCCTCCCTCCCTTTCCCCCTCCCTCCTTTTCTTCCCTCCCTTCCTCCCATCTCCCTTTCTTCCTTCTTCCCTTCCTTCCCTTCCCTCCTTCCTCTCCTAGTCGCTCTCATTTTTAGTGGTACTGTGCTTGAACCCAGGGTGTTCTGCTTGCTTGGCAGGGGCTCTATCACTTGAGCCATCCCACCAGCGGGTAGGCTATTCAGCTTGACCTCCATGTTATGGCTGGTCAGTCTACACTTGTTTTCTGTATTTGAAAACAATGAGCTGTGACTAACTAACCTTTAATCACAGCAGGGCTGCTTTTTACCATCTCTTGGACCCCCTGATCTCTTTGTTGATGGAACTCAGAAGTCAGGAAGGAAAAGAGGTGAAGCTGACGTGGGCATTTGGTGGGACCAAGAACTGAGTACCTGCCCATAGACAGCAGCAGCAGCAACTTAGCTCAATCACACCTAGCTCGCCACCCCTGGTGTTTGGACTTACAGATGTTCAGAGTTCGAAAGAAGCCATCAGTATAGTTTTTGGGGTTTGTAAAATTTATTGCATTTTAAAAAATTACCTTCTTGGGGCTGGGAAGGTGGCTAAGTGGTAGAGCGCTTGCCTTGCATGCCTGAGGCCCTGGGTTCGATTCCTCAGCACCACATAAGCAAAAAGAAAAAAACCAGAAGTGGCTCTATGGCTCAAGTGGTAGAGCTCTAGCCTTGAGCTGAAGAGCTGAGGGACAGTGCCCAGGCCCAGAGTTCAGGCCCCATGACCGGACCCCCCCAAAAAAAATTACCTTATTTAAGCATGAATTAGATGTCTTTGAGGCCATCTAGATAAATCTTGGACTCTACCAAAATTCATGGACATTTAGCTGATGCTCTAATATGTGTAAAACTGCGCTCAGATGACCTACGTCCTCGCACAGACTCCGTTTCATAAAAAGATTATTTAGCCGGGCGCTGGTGGCTCACGCCTGTAATCCTAGCTACTCAGGAGGCTGAGATCTGAGGATCGTGGTTCAAAGCCAGGGCAAGAAAGTCCATGAAACTCTCATCTACAATAAACCACCAGAAAACTGGAAGTGATGCTGTAGCTCAAGTGGTAAAGTGCTAACCTTGAGCTGAAGAGCTGAGGGACAGCGCCCAGGCCCAGAGTTCAAGCCCCATGACTGACCAAAAGAAAAAAAAAAAAGATGACTATTTGTGCAACCGTCTGAAATGTGTCTAGAACCAGAACCATAAATGACATCAGGACGTTGTATTTGCTTTGTACTGACTGACTTTTAAATGTACTTTTCTGTTAATGAAGTCTTTTTAGAGTGAGTTCTCTATTGGCCAACAATTTTGGTCTTTCTATGAAATACCGGGGGTCAGGACGTTTTTCTTTAGGGATTTTGAACTGTTTGAATCCAGTAGTCTCTGGTTTAATTGTATTGCTGCTGGATTTATTTGCTTCATTTTTGGCATGAAGTCATGGCAGTGATTGTGGTTTCACAGCGTTGGTGCAGGTATTAAATGAGATTACTTACATGGAATCACTTTGGAAAGGTTAGAGGTGCTCCCCAATTGTAATGTATTGTTAATTTCAAATAATAGGACCTGGGGCTGGGAAGGTGGCTCAGTGGTAGAGTGCTTGCCTTGCATGCCTGAGGCCCTGGGTTCCATTCCTCAGCACCACATAAGCAAAAAGCCGGAAGTGGTGCTGTGGCTCAAGTGGTAGAGTGCTAGCCTTGAGCTGAAGAGCTGAGGGACAGCGCCCAGGCCCAGAGTTCAGGCCCCACAACCGGACCAAAAAAAAAAAAAAAATCAAATAATAGGACCTGGAATCTTCTTCAATATGTCTTTGTAAGCAAATAAAAATGAAGTTTATTTTGTCATACATCATATCTTTCTACCCACTTACTTGTCTATCCACCCACCCACCCACCCATCCATCCATCCATCCCATCCATCCATCCATCCTTTTATCCTAATCCATTATTTATTGCTTTAGTATGAAATTAATTGTTCAGACCTCCCCCCAAAAAAACCCTTGAAACTGCCATTTAGTTGAATGCCCAGTGGGTTATATACAGAGATTCTTTCCAGAGTCATTGTTTTTGGCCTCATCAATATCACCTGTCCATTCAGTTTGGTTTGTAATCACTGTTGGTACATTGCAGTTTCCTGCATGGGCTCTGGGTGTCCAAAAGGACAGAATGGAAACGCTGCTGTGTCAGTAGCTTTGCCTCCCGCTAAGCCTTTTGGGTTGTGATTTTGTGTAGACTGGAAGCACTGGGCAGGCACCATTGCGGATCCTACTTCTCCCTTTTGATTTCCATGCAGAAGGAAACTTGCATGGAGGGAGGAGGCAGCCAGGGACAGGCTAGGTTCAAGGGTAGGAGCTCAGGGAGTGAATTTCTTATGCTACAGCCTCAGTTCCAAAGGACTGAGGAAGGCTCTTGTGGTGACTCTTGACCCTGCGGCCTTTGCCTCTGTTTGCCTGTGGTTGGTTGCATGTGCTGTGGCCATCTCAGAGGCTGCAGGCTGCGTAGCTTATGGAGCTTGTGATGGTCCTCCATCTCCCTCCATCTCTGTCTTCTCCAACTCCCATGCGCCAGGCTTCATGAAAGCACATGCTACCCCCCCCCCCGCCCCTCTGCCCCACAAACACTTTGCTATACATTATTACTTGGGGAGATTAAAACAATACTGAAGATTAAAAAAATACTAGATCTGAATCCCACTCAAGACTCAATCCTGATTTCCTAAAATAAGACATAAGAATTCTTAAACTAGTCCCCGGATTAGATATGTATATATATTGCCACTGACTACAACTGAATGAATTAAAAAAAACAAAATAGAGTGATAGATGACTATATCTGTAGATTTGTGATAAGCAAAAACAACAATGTGCATTGGTAGCATTTAGGTTGCAGGCCTACAGCATTCACTGTAAAGTTCTTTTGTCTTGGGTGTGATTGACACCATCAGTGAGAACACTGGGGAAACAACACAGCACCCTCAGATGATTTTACCATGCCTCTGGGGTTCAAGGTTATTGGACTGAAGGGTAAAGTGGTGAGCAACCACAGCTAAAAGATGCTTACGGCAGGGTGTGGGGCAACCTGGGGCTGAAAGCTACCCTCTCCCTGATAAAGCCTGAGCGCTGAGATGAGAGGGAAGATACCGCACCCCCCTGTGGCCCAGAGACTATCAGTCAGCACAGCATTGCACAGGCTTGATGGCTGAGTGGCTTGATATTTAGGAAAGAACCTAAGGTCCTGGAGAAAAGTAGGTAACACACTCTTGGCTGAGACGATATACATGTCGAGCTCCAAACTTTGTTTGTTTTACTTTTCTTTAAAAAAAAAAATTATCCTGCTAAGAGAATGCCAGCAGCTCACACCTGTCATCCTAGCTACTCAGGAGGCTAAGATCTGAGGATCACAGTTCAAAGCCAGCCTGAGCAGGAAAGTCTGTGAGACTCTTATCTCCAGTCAACCACCATAAAACGAAGTGGCTCAAGTGGTAGAGTACTAGCCTGGAGCTGAAGAACTGAGGGACAGCACCCAGGACTAGAGTTCAAGCCCCATGACTGACCTCCTCCCCCCCAATAAAAGAGACAGAAAGACATTATCCCAAATAGTTGTACAATGGGGTTTCAATTCAGCAAATTAGTTTATGCTACCCCTTCTTTCATTCTCCCTTATCTCTCCCAACTCCACCCATGCCCTCAAGTTACCTGAGTACATTCAAGCCCAGAATGATCAGAGTCATTTCAGAGTTGTTCCTGAGGGCCTTCGGTTCATATATTAGCCTAGTAAAGAGATGTTCTGGAAGATGTGACTCCTTCAGTTGAGGTGATGGTTGAGAACATCTGGTTCTCACATAGGGGAGCAGAATTGGAGCCTGAGGGAGCATGGAGGGTTGCCTGGCCCAGCCTCCCACTCAGCTTCCCTCCCAGTGGCCTGAGCTGAATTGCACTTGGTTGTTGCAGCTGGTTGGAATGCTTTCAAAGGCCTTGCTCTGAGGAAACATCTCTTAATTCCAGCAAATGAATATGGCTTGAAACAGTTTTCCTGAGAGAAGAAGAAAAGCTGTCTTCTGCAATGTTGGATGTTCTTCACTCTCTGCTCTTGTAGTTTGAGTGTTGAGGCACTGGGAGGGCCAGAGCACTCTCCTTCACCCCTCCAAGGAGAAGCCTGGACAGGAGCCCCTTCTTTACCATGTCTCCTTGTAGTCCAAGGTCCTGCCCTCCCTGAGATGGGCGGAATGGCGTCTCCCCTCCTTCCCGCCTCCCCTGACAGAAGCAAAGGCCCTCTGTCCTGCCTGTGTGGCTGGAGAACAAGCCACAAAGGCCCCTTAAGGGAGGGAAATGGAGCCAAAGTCCTGCAGATGTGAGGTTACCGTGTGTCAGCCCGGCCCCAGGGAGCTGCAGCCAGCTTAGAGCAGAGGCCTATGTAGGGGGCTCATTTGTGGATTCTGGAAAGGAAATACCCGCTGCTGATGAGAAACTCCAAGTCCCCTTCCTGGGGCCTCTCAGGAGCTCATGGGGAACTCAGTCTGCTCTTGTGGATTTTTCTCGGAACTTAGATAGGATGGAATTCTGGCTGAGTCCTGCATAACCAGTGGCCTTGTGGGATTTCATCTGCAACTTTCTATTTTGTTTTTCTTTATTTTATTATTTATTATTATTTATTTTGGTTGGTTGTGGGTCTTGAACTCTGGGCCTGAGCTCTGTCTTTCAGCTCTTCAATTCAAGGCTAGTGCTCTACCATTTGAGTCTCAGCATCACTTCTGGATTTCTGGTGACTAATTGGAGATAAGAGTCTCATGGACTTTCTTGCCAAGGCTGGCCTTGAACCATAATCCTCAGATCTCAGTCTGTAGAGTAGCTAGGATTATGGGCATGAGCCACTGGTGCCTGGCATTTTACTTTATTTTTATTGTTCCAGCACCTGGGCTGTCACTCTCACTTGGCTTTTTCATGTCAGGCTGGTGTTCTACCACTTGAGCTACAGTTCCACATCTGGCTTTTCTCTGGCTAATTGGACTGTTTTCTACCCAAGCTGACTTCAGACCTCATTCCCCAGATTTCAGCCTCTTGCAGAGCTAGGATTATAGGTGTGACCTACCAGTGCCTGGCCTCCAACTTTTTTTAGTGTCTCTACTTATAAAATACAGAGAAATCCTAGTCTCCAGGCCTTTCACTTTCAAAGCTTTTGGGGGTAATTCTAGATTTTTAATTCTGAAAATAAGTTTATAAAATACTGGCAATGTTTTCTTTGATTCATCCAGCCTTCTCAGAGGTCTGTGGCTCTCAAAGCATAGTGGTAACATGTCACTGCCTCCATTATCTTCCTCTGGTCAAGGTCTATCCACTTCAATTCCAGTGTGTAGGATGATAACGCCCCTCACTTATATCTTTGGCCTGGATCTACAAGATCTGGCTGTCCAGTGGCTAGCTAGTCTTTCCCCTGGCTGTTTCAGAGGCTCTAAAGCGAAGTTTCTCCAAACCTGAATTTATGATGCATCTTCTGTCCATGCCCTGTCTGTCTGTGGCCTGTGTCATACCTTAGCTAGGTGGTGCCAATATCTGTCCACTTGGAAAGTTTGGACAACTGGTCTACCCCTCATGTCAGCCTTTTCCCTGACACCTGGCATTCTGTCTACCACCCAGTCCCATGGGCCTGCCTTCTTTCCATCTCTTTGGTCACCTCATTAGGGCAAAGCAAACCTGTCTTTTCGCTACTTCTATTGGAGCGGCTTGTTATAACTCTCCTTGTGTGTATTCAATCCTCTTGTTAAATGTAGAAGGAATCATTTTAAAATGCAAGTCTGGCTATGTCATTGTCATTCTTTAAACTCTTGCTGGCTTTATATGGCTTTTATGTTGAAAACACAATCCTTCCCAAGGCCAAGAGCTCCCTGTGTTTAACTCTTTCTTGGCTAACTGTGCCTTTTTCCTTTCTCCACATTATGAAATTAATATACTTCCTACTGTGCTCAACATGTAGATCTTCTCCTACAGTTTTTTAAATGTATTCCTTTCTGCCACCGAGCCTTTGGCACACTCCATTCCTCTGTCTGGAACAGTCTTCTTAACTTCTTCCCTTTTCTCAGTTAACTAACACCTATCCTTCAGATCTAGCTGAAGCTGTGAACAACATTCCTTACTCTTAGAGATCTGGATTCCTTCAGAGGAGTTATAACATGCCATACTTCTGGTTTATGAATTTAATTATCTGAATCTCTATAATTCGTATAAGTTCCAATAGAGCAAGGATTTATTTTTTGCTCTCAGCTCTCAGAAATACTAGTGGCAGGAAAGAGAAATTGGGATTATAGATATTTTTATTTATTCCGTTTAAACAAGAACATTGATTTTTTTAAAAAAATTATGCTTGGCATTATTTCTTTTATTTCAGCTTTTATAATGCAGACATTCCAGCCTCTGATGCGTTTCTTCAGTCATTTCTCATGTCTCGCCGGTTCCTCTTCTCTGTACACTCCCTCACTCCAGCTCCTAAAATGTGTTTGAATTGCTGGAAATCTGTGGAAACTTTGCAGAATAAACTTTTGGGCAGTTAAACTGTTGGCACGGAGAGGGGAATCGGTCATTTCCAAACATCTCTGTAAAACAAATAGTTGACCAACCCCGTGCAAGTAGAGTTTTAAAGGAGAGGTTTAAGATAGCGCTGTAGAGCTCTGGCTGACAAAGCCCCCGGCCAGTCTCAGCCGAGTGGCACCTCCCCCAGGTTCTAAGATCCAGCATAGCCTCTGGGAAGAATCAGTTACTGCAGTTACTGCAGATGGGCTTGTGTGAGGATACCCGCCTTTGCTTTTTGTTGCCTGTGCCCCTCCGAGTAACCCAGCAGATTCCATCTTAGGATAGACATCTTTGTTCTAGCCCTCAGCACCGGGTGAACCTGCACCAAGAGAGCAGGCACTGTGCATCACCCTCTGTGAACTGTACATACCTGGCTTCAGTGCCGAGCCTTCTTAAAGTTCACTGTGAGCCTGTGGGTTCCCCTACGGCCCATGTCCTTTATACAGACAAACAACTTGTCATGTGGATGTCTGGGGCTGAGTGCATCATTCCTGCCATGGACTCTAAATGTAATTCAAATGATGTGAGGCTTCCATACTGACCTAGTTCTTTACATTTCGGATATAGGTGAGAAAAATCAGGAAAAGAGAGAGGAGAGAGAGAGGAAGAGAGGGAGAGAGCACTTTTTCTTACCTATAAATACTTTTCACAGAGGTTCTTTTTATGCTGAAATTTGGCAACACATTTCTGTGTGGGTCCATAACTGTTATAGATATTTTGGTATTGAGTTCAATTTCAGTGCCTAAGGAGTGAAAACTAAGAAACCTACCCTGATTCTAGCTTAATTGGTTTTCTTCTTCCTATCTAGAAAAAAAAATGCAGCTCTTATTGCTCATTAGAGAAGAGTTTTACCTCCTTACAGAAATCAAAAAGCACACCAAAACACATACTTTTAAAACTCATTATTCATTTCCCTTGTCCACCGTGAACATTTTCTCTGAACATTTCTATTGCATAGCTGTAATTTGAAATCTTTATATGTCATGCTCCGTGCATTCAGTAATTGAAAAGCTTCCTCACTTAATAATTATGTCAATGTTTAGGGGCTATCTCTTAACTCTTGTGTATGTATTTTGTAGCTTTTTGACAGTGGCTGGTCACTGTTTTCCATATTTTATTCTTTTAAATATGTTGATTCGTTTTATTTTTTTATTTTTTATTTTGGAGGTCCTTGGGCTTGAACTCAGCCTGGGCACTGTCTCTGAGGTCTTTTTGCACAAGGCTAGTGCTCTATCACTTTGATAGAGTGGCGCTTCCTGTTTTCTGGTAGGTAATTGGAGATAAGAGTCTTACAGCTTGGGCTGGCTTTGAACTGCAATCTTCAGATCTCAGTCTCTTGAGTAGCTAGGATTACAGGCGTGAGCCCCTAGCGCCCAACTTAGGGGGACTTGAACTCTGGGCCTGGATGCTGTCCCTCAGCTCTTCAGCTCAAGGCTAGCACTCTACCACTTGAACCACAGCACCACTTCCTGCTTTTTCTGATTATGTGGTGCTGAGGAATCGAACCCAGGGCCTCATGCATGGAAGGTAAGCACTCTACCACTGAGCCACCTTCCCAGCCCCCCAGCTTAGTTTTTTAAATTTTATTCTTGTACTAGTACAGGGGCTTGGAATCAGGGCCTTGAGCTCTCGCTTTGCTTTTTCTCTCAAGGCTAGTGTTCTATAGTGTTCCACTACTTGAGCCACAGCTTCACTTGAGCTTTTTGCTGGTTATTTGGACATAAAGAATCTCATGGACTTTTCCTGCCTGAGCTGGCTTTAAATCACGATCCTCAGATCTCAGCCTCCTGAGTAGCTAGGATTATAGGTATGAGCTACAGGTGTCCAGCTTTTATATTAGAAGCAAGGATATCCATTTATAAGCATTTTATGGCTTTTTATGACTCCCCAACAAGTCCAGGATTAAGATAAGACTATGTGTTTACATGTTTTATAATGGCAAGAGCCACTCATTGCAGTAGGTTATGATTACGTGCAGTGAAGACTTGAGTTCTATGGGCCCTAACATGTCACAGCAGTGTCACACAAGGAGTTTGTCGGCATGTCAGTTCTTATATTTCTTCCCCCCCCCACAAAATTTTATTTTAGCATAAGTCAAAGTCGAGAAATAAGTGGGCCACATTGAGCTTTGTATAGACTTGATTTTTATTTTTTTCTTCAAATTTGTGTCTAGCTGTCAGAATTCATGCAGGGACTAAGTTCGTAGTGATGTTGGAAGCTTGTGGGTACTCCTGGGTGTACTACATGGAGGCACTGAGGGATAGGACAGGGGTGTGTGTGTGTGTGTGTGTGTGTGTGTGTGTGTGCGCGCGCGCGCGTGTGTGTGTATGTGTGTGTGTGCGCGCGTGCTGTGTGGATGGTTGTTCTGGAATAACAAGAGTAGAAAGTTGGTCTTAGAACAAGGCACAAGCTGTGGGCTCCAGACATTCTTTCTGGCTAGAGGATACAAAAGTGGTGTTTAACGGGCCGCTGGCCCATCGCCCACCCTCCAGCCCTGTGGAATGTGCTCCGTCTGGGCCTCACTCCCAGCCAGCCAGCTCAGGCACTGACTCAGGCAGGGAGGCCATGGGCCTGGGCCTCTCCTACCAAAAGAAAAAAGGAATCTGTTTCGTAGACTCGTTTCCCACCTAGGCCCCGGTGCTCCCCACTCCGAGAACTGCACGGCTAACAGGGAGACCCATTGCTGTTTCGCTTCACTCTGGATGCAAAATTGAGAAATGAGAGTTCAAGAAACTTGGGTAGAGAGGCGTTCCCCCGTTTCCCTCGTGAGAAGATGTGACATGGGGTTTGGTTCCAACTTCTGTGGGTTTTGGCCCATGCTCTGTTTCTGAGAGAGAGAAAGAATTTTCTAAAATGAGACACTTTATTGTGGAGGATTTATTTCAGTTATTTAAAGAGGAATTCCATCACTTATGGCGCCTTTATTGCAATAAGAAATAGGAATACTAACTTTTGTGAGTTGTTGCATCTAATTCTTACATTTGAGTTAGGTACCATTTCTTGCTCCATTTGACAGGTGAGGAAATGTACCTCCTTCAAGCGGGTAAGTACCTTGTCTTCTAGGTGAATTTCTAAATCCAGAGCTGGATGAGCTTCTGTAGCTCTCATAACCCAGGAACAGAGCCTTTGAGGCAAAAGATTTGTAGGAAGAGAAAGAAAAGGGCTGGGAAGGTGGCTCAGTGATAGAGTGCTTGCCTTACATGCATGAGGCCATGGGTTCAATTCCTCAGTACCACATAAGCAGAAAAAGCCAGAAGTAACACTGTGGCTCAAGTGGTAGAACACTAGCCTTGAGCTAAAGAGCTGAGGGACAGAGCCCAGGCCCAGAGTTCTGGCCCCACGACTGACCAAGTAAGAGAGAGAGCAAGAGAGAGAGAGAGAGAGAGGATATGGAGGAGAGAAGAGAGAGAGTGGGAGAGAGAGGATAGAGGAGAGAGAAAGGAGCAGAGAGATATGGGAGAGGGAGAGAGAAGGGAAAGAGAGGGAGAGAAGAGAGGAAGAAGAGATGGGAGAAGATAGAGACACAGAGAGAATACTCTGAGCCCTGTAAAACTGTGCTTCTTAGGTTACAGCAGTTAAAAATTATAAAAATTAATTTGTTTTTGATCTTAAACTTCTTATTCGGAAAAATACCAACCTTGAGGAAAGTCATAAAGACAATATATTAATTATTGTCATAAAGACAATATATCCTTCAGCTAAATTCATCAGTTGCTAAATTTGATCATATTTGCTTGTCTCTTTCTTGTTGACCCTTTGAAAGCAAGTTGAGACATTGAACGTAGCAAGAATCTTTGAAGAACAATAATGATTTCCCAAGCAACCTCAGCAAAAGTCACGATGCTTTCACACTCTCACAATCATATGCCATTACTATCTAAAATATGTGTTAAAAATGCCCTAATTGTCCCTCACATATCCTTTGCAGCTTCCTCTTTCTTTAAAAAAAATACGATAGGCAAAGATCAGGCAATGCTTTCCTGATTGGCAATCTTGATATCATGCTGCTTCTCTTCGTGACAGGGACAGTCTGCTTTGGCTGAGTCACAAGCCCATGGGTCTTGCTAGAGTTGCAGGCTGTAATGCCCTGGTTCTCCTGACCAAGCCAGCCTCATCTCCTTCCACAACACCTGCCGTGATTGGGCACTGCTTCAGTTTTTCTTCTTTCCTGCCTTACCCTTTCCTTTTCCTTCTTTTCTCTTCCTAATTTTCTTCTTCTTCAGCCCTCCCCTTCTTCTTCTGTTTGCTGACCCCGGTCATGCCACACAGAGACTTTTGTTTGATTTCTGTGTTCTTATATGCTATAAAGGCTGAGAGAAATTAATAGCCAGCTATTTCAAGATGTGAGCAGGGGAGGGCAGGAAGAGATGGGTGCTCTGAGCTGGGATAGGAGTCGCAGTTAGGTGAATTGGAAGGAGTGTGGACTTCAGTTAGACAAGCAGGCTAAGATGGTGAGCCTTTACTGACTAGTTGTGTGATCTTGAGAACATTTGATCGCTCCCTAGTCTTGTGTTCTTTACCCATACAAATGGGAAGAGTCAACTGTCCACCTTGTGGCCTTGTATTGAGAATTAGGAATAATGCATATTCAAGCACCGATCCTGGCACAAGGTTGATGCTCAGGACTCAGTGCCCACTGGGTCCTTACACAGCATCCCAACGAGTGTGTTAAGTGTGAGAGCTGGAGGAGTCCCATGTGGGTGTAGGTGTCAGTTTACACAGGTGGCCATCCAGAGGCTGAGCTTTGGGACAAAGGTCAGGAAGGACCTCCTGCTATTAGAGAGAAACTTGTAAGGTAGCTACCAATAATCAGAAGCAGGGGCTGAAGGGCTGGGGCTGGGGCTCAATGGGGAGGCCTTAAATTCAGTCCCTAGTATCATAAACAAATTACTATTGCTACTACTACTACTACTAATAATAATAGCAATAAAGTGGGGGCTGAAGCAAAACACCTACCAGAAGACATGGTGCTTGGCTTTGGAAGGGACTCCAGGGGCCAGAACCAAGTGGCCAGCGGGTTCAAGTGAAAGCAAGGCACCTTGATGCTGAGCCTTCTTGATATTTCTTGTACAGCATTCACATTAAGAAGGTCCTGGGCAAAGAAGAGGCAGCCGTGGGAGGAAGGCTGGTGCTCACACTCAGCCTGGCATTTACTCCATGTTCGATCAGTTAGTGGTATGATGACCATGATTACACCCAGGGGCACTTTACTTTCTGTGCTCTTGGCCTGCAGTTAGGATAATCTTCACTAGTAGCTGATGATACCTTCATTAGGAACTTGAAAGCCAAACTGCTGGGCCCTGATCTAATTTACTCCCCTCCAAGTCCGTTTATTGAGGCTATCCGAGCTGAGTGTCAAGGAGCCGGCACACGGCTTAAACATAGCTCTGGAGGTAGGTTGCAAGTCCAAAATCTGATCATGGTGGGGTCCTGGTGAGGGCTGTCTCCTGGTGATATATTGCTGTTTCCTTGATATGTCTTCACATGGAGTGTGGTAAGAGGAAGAAGGTGAGAGAAAGGAGGGAGAAGGGAAGAGGAATGGAGAGGGAGAGGGAGAAGGAGAGGTAAGGTAGTACTGAGGATTGAACTCCAGACCTTAATCTACCTCCATTCCCAGACCTTCGCTTGTTTTAATTTGTTTTCTGGATAGTCTCCTGTTTTTACCTGGGCTACCCTCAGATGGTCATCCTCTTCATCTTCACCTCCTGAGTGGCTGGGATTAGTGAAGTGTTCCACCACACCTAGCTTGCTTTTGCAATAAGATCTCAGTGTCCCTAGTACAGCCTGAATTGCAATTTTCCCTATATCTGCCTCATTATAAAATGAGCATAAATGTATTTGTGTACGTGTGTGTATATGCCATGTATTTGCAGGTAGACTACATTCATTTACGGAAAAATGGTCAGTTGTGTGAGGAAGGTAAGGTAACCAGAGTTGTGGGGCCCAGTTTACTGTCGGGTCCTTACCAGCACCTGGACACATTTCTCATCTGGCTCATTTCCCCTGCTGGGTAATCTCAGTAACAGAGCTAGACTGTAGTCATTACTGGCTTGTGATTCACTGTAATCTACAGAAAAGCATAGCATCTAAAAAATTTGTTAGGCAGTGTGTTTATATCACGCAGTATTGATTTCCTGCCTGGTCTGCTCTTGGTTTTCCTCCTGCTGTGAGGGCAGCAGGTGTGAAGACAGCAGTTACCTGGGTTTTCTGGATGGCTTAAAATTCTTGCATTTAATGAGTCAATAGCCTGAGGTGCCTCAGTGCCTATGTGGAATTCATGAAGGGATAATGAAACAGGAAAATTTTACTGTCAAAATAGGTGTTTGGTTTAGAGCGTTCTGAAAGAATTGCTGGTGGATTAAGAAGTTTCTTATCCCTGTTAATTTTAAAGGGATAAGAGGGACTCTTTAGACCTACAGATTTATTTCTGATGAACACAGATTGTGATAAATTCTTACTTTGATGTGGTCATCATTTGCTTATTCTCTTATTTGTCTTATTTGAACAGATGTGACAATTATTGTCCTAAACAATGAGCAAAATAAGGTTTCAAAAGAAAATATAGCAAGACAAAAAAAGGACAATGACTAATTCAATTTTAAGTTTATAAACTAAGTAATGCCTGGACATAATTACTTCTGTACCAACACTATGGGATGAGAGGATTTCCAGAAGCCCTAGGGAGAAATTAGGTGAACTCCATGATCAGACATAAAGGATAAAGTTAGGAGAAAATTTCATTTCAGTCTACTATAAACAACAACAATAACAAACAATGAACAACAAAGATGGCAAGAATATTAGTGGCAATCAATATCAATAAGCTCAGAATTCAGGCTCATGTATACAAAAGATAGAAGGATGGGTCTTTTTCTTAGGACATCTATGACAGTAAGATGGGTGGTTAGAAAGAAACCCGTGGGAGGAGTGCAGAACGTAAGTATGAGGTGCCTGGAAATGGGAGGAGGGAGTGCGGTATTGATTTTTGAAAAGGGAGATGTCTGACCTTGATACTTGGACATTGCATCAAGCTGATTATTTATAAGACCTTTGTGGTTAGCAAGAAGGCAACATTAAAGGTTAGAATGGACTTGTAAAAGCTGGGCAAGAGAGAAGAGCCTGTGGCTTAGTTTGCAGGATGGGAGGGGATCTTCAGAAGTGCTCTACTTTTCTTGCCAGAAAATTGGAAGACCATTTACTAAGACTTTCATGCATTTGGTAGGTTTGGGACTAGGAAAGAAAATGAAGCAGAGTATTAGTATGAATGAGATAAAGAAGGCAAGAGACCTGAAGCTGTGATAGACTAAAGATGTCACATGTCGCTGTCTATATTCAAGATCACCTTGCTAAACCAAATTTAACAACATATTAATAAGATCATACACCATGATCTGGTTGGTTTCATTCCTGGAATGTAAGGATGGTTCAACACTATGCAAATCAATCATTGTGAAATAGCAGATTAACAACAAAACCTCCACACCAAAAACGAATTAGGAAATCTGAATATGCTGACCCAGTGTGAGAAAGCCTGTGTATGAGTGATGGGGATGTATGTAGTGATGGGGGTAGGTGGGGATTCAGTTTTTGAATAAATATTGCACAGTGCCCACTTGGTGCCAGGTGTTGTATTCTGAAGGCTGAGGAAACAGACAAAAGGCAAACACACAAAGGTTCCAGCCTCCACCTGTGGGGAGCTGACATGTAGTAAGGAGACAGGAAGCCAGCACAAAAACATGGAATTTCCCTAGAGGTGGTGTATAGTTATGGGGTGAAGGAAGGCTGTGTAGGTTGGGTGCTGCATTGCCATAATGCAGAATAGCTGGGAAGGCCTCTGGTACTATAGGTGGTGAAGATGCCATTGAGCCAGATGGTTGGAGCAAGCGGTTTCCAAGGGTAAGAGGTGGCTCTGACAAAGCTGAATGCTCCTGGATCTGGGGGCTGGGTGGAGAGAGAGAGAGAGAGAGAGAGGAAAAAGAGAGGGGGGGTGGAATTGGCACTGGAAAATTCAACTACAAGCCAGCTAGCTGTTCACCCTAATGAGAGTAGAGGAGGGACATGATCCGAGAAGAAACACTAAGAGTCCTCGCTGACCTTCAAATGTATAACAGCAACAGTCTCCAGTTTCTCAAATTATCACCATCCTGTAAAAGTTACATTGGAGGGATAGCAGACCCAGAAGAAGGGCAATGGGATTGGATGGGTTTCAGGGTTTATGGAGTCAAAGGTGTTTCTCAGTAGAAAAGTCCTGTGATATAGAAAAGTTAGGAGCATGTGGCTCACGAGATCAAGTGAGGGAGACCCGGCTACAGTGCTGGGATTGGGGGAAGTCTTTCAAGAAATAGAAAAAACCCAAGAATTTTCAGGGACAGAGCCTAGAGACTGCTGGCCAAAGTGCTGGTGGAGAGGCTGGGGAAAAGTGCCCTTGGGCAAGACAAGTAAAGGTTTCACAGCGCTGAGCTGCTGGTGGTGTGGCTTAGCCAATGAGTGCTTACCTTGCATGCTCTGACTCTTGTTCTCTCTCTCGCTCCCTCCCTCTCTTTTCTTCTCTCTCTTCCTCCCTCTCTCACTCACTCTCTTTGCTTCTACCATTGTCTCCTCTCCTCCTCTCTCCCCTTCCTATCTCCTCTCAGAAACACTTTGGTCCAAGACAAAATTAGAAAAATACAAAATGATGATCAAAACTCATCTCATTTCCCCGGTTACTCTCTCCTCTCTGTTGTGTTCTGTATATGTATGTACTACATATATGTATTTATTTTTTGTACTGTATTTTAAGTTTGCCCTCCCATAAAAGGTCTGTGTTATAAGCCCAGAATTTATTATTCCTTTGAGGCAGTGTTACGTAATGTGAAATTCATTAACTGTGTAACTAGACAGATGGTGGCTTAACATCTAGCTTCTAGCACGTCCAAACTACGTGACCTTGACCAGTTACTTACACTCTCTTCAATCTTTGTTTACTGCTGTATAGAATGGGTCTAATCATATTGACTTAATGGGGTAGTGTGAGAACTCAGTATAATTTGAACTATGCTTTTTTTTTTTTTACTGGTTGTTAAAATCATCTAGTAAATGCTGTCATAAGTGGAAGTTACCTGGGTTACTCTTGTTTTTGTTAGCAGATTACAATGGAAATGTAAAGAAATGGCAACTATAAAAACTAGGGAGAGGGAACATGGAAGAATAGACCTTGAAGATGTAAAGCAAAGAGTGTGGGAGCAAAAAGTTATTGAGATGTTTTATTACTCGCTTTTCTACCACATTGGTAAACCAGTAATAAAATTGCTCAAAATTTACTAGTTATGACACCTGCTTTCCTGGATTTTACTAAGGATAGTTTAACTTGCTCTACAACCATGATTTTCATCCTGAATTCCTTCAGCCTAGTTTGTGAACTGTTTGCGTCATTCATGCATGTGTTCCAAACAGGATTGTGTATAATAAATCATGATATATCTTTGTGTCTTAAAATAAGCCACATAGGTTAGCCCATAATTCTGTGGACCAGTAGTTTGTATTGAGCTCGGGGGAGGGGAGGCATTTCTGCTTCTGGGCTCAGCTGAGCTTACTCATGAGTCAGTTGCTGGCTAGTAGCTAGCTCTGTTTAGTGGGTGCCTGGTAGTCAGCTGAAGTAATGGAGGGAGTAGGGACTGGACTGTGGGGCTCTCATCTAACAGACTAGTCATTGCTTATTCAGATAGCAGCTCAGGCTTCCAAGAAAAAGCAGAAATGCTGAGGACTTTGAAGGCCTAGTTTGGGAAGTTGAACACTGTCACTGCCACCACATTCTGGTATCGTAAGCAACTCTTTGACTCAAAGAGTCAAAGAGCAGAGAAGTAAGGACTCTGTGGAAAAGTGCTGCAAAGTATTTAGGCCATTTCTAACAAGCCTTTCCAAATGGAGATTCTCACTGGCAAGTCAATTCTTTTCCTTTGGATTTTTTTTTAATCTCAAGTGTCATCAAATTTAGTTTTAGTCCTCATTTTTGTTATGTTTTGGACCTTAAATGTTCCTCAAAAAAGAGGTTGTAGCACTAATGGTGAAACCTTTAGGGGGTGTGGCCTAGTGCTCATTGGCACCAAGTCACTGAAGAGATGATGGGATTCTAGTCTCTCTCTCTCTCTCTCTCTCCCCCTCCCCCTCTCCTTCCCTCTCTCCCTCCCTCCCTCTCTCTCTTCTTCTCTCTCTCTCCCTCCCTCTCTCTCTCATATCTCTGTCCTCCTCCTCCTCCTCTTCCTCCTGAGGTGAGTAATTTCACCTTCTTTGTGCTCCTGCCATGATGTACTTCCTTGCCACAGGCCCCAAAGCAACAGGGCCAAGCTGCCATGGACTGAAACCTCTGAGATTGCGAACCAAAATAAATCTCCCTTCTTATAAACTGATTGTCTCAGCTATTTTTTCCATGGGCATATATTAAGTTGTACACAGTAAGAGGTTTCAGTGTCACATTTCCACACATGTGTAATAGCCCAGGTATGTTTGTCATAGCTAATCAATTTGGCATTCTGAAGACCAGAAAGAGATGCTTCAGATCTCATATCCCTTCTAGTGCAGTGACATCTCAAGTTTGTAAAGTACCAAACCAAAGAATTGACCCTGGACCCACTGAACATTCATGGATTTCTTCCCTGCCCAGATGTGTTCATTGTGTATTGAGCAGTGGCCCCAATGGAGTGTAATATCAGCTGGGTGAGCTGGCTGGGGGTTGCTTGGGTGGCACTAGCTCCGAAGCAGCCCATTCGCTGTCTTTAATGCAGAAGGTATGACATAAGCCTTCTCCCCACTCTCTGGATCTCTGGGAACAGTTGCACACTGACTGCATTGTAGCAGATGCTTAGTAGATAAGTGAGTTCCTCAAATAGCAGTATTTAATCTCTCTCCATCACATGTTCTCAAGTGCTGGGTTGGTTTGAGGGTTTATTTTTCTGATCATTTTGAAGGAATATAAAAATTTTTTCAACTTATTTCATTAATCTGCTTAAGAATATAAATTTTGATCATTTCCCCCAGAACCCAGATTTAAAATCTCAATAGTCATGTTTGAGTCTCAAACTTAACTGGGTTTGCTTTTACTAGTATTATTTATTCTTTTTTGTCGGTCATGGGGCTTGAACTCTGGCTGTCCCTCAGCTCTTCAGCTCAAAGCTAGCACGCTACCACTTGAGCCACAGTGCCATTTCCGATTTTCTGAGTCTCAAGGACTTTCCTGCCCGGGCTGGCTTTGAACCATGATCCTCAGATCTCAGCCTCCTGAGTAGCAAGGATTGCAGGCATGAGCCACCGGTGCCTGGCTTACTATTATTTTTTTAATCCACATCTCACACTTAATAATACTCTACATTTATACACAAATTTCATGTTAAAACTAACACAAAAGACAAACTGTTGAGGATAAATATTTGCACTGTCAACTGCATCCCATAGTGGGCATTGCTGTCCCCGATCCTCACATCTTAAATCATCAAGGAAGTGGTAAATGTAGTGTGGTACCCATCTCCGCGTCTACAGAGCTGAGCTGGGACTCTGTTGTGTTTCCAGCCCAACTGGCCAGAAGACAGTCATCTGTTGCTACCTGGGTTTCTTTGCTGGTGAAGAACAAGCTCTCGCCAGGGCTTCAAAATTAGAACTCATGACCATATTTCCTTATCGTTCAGCTGCTCTCCTGAGCAGGTGTCTGTGTGTGTCTGGTGGTGTTTTTGCCTTCCATTTGGGTCACTTGTGAGATGAACGGTGGTCACAGAGAAGGTGGAATGTTTTGTGGCACTACCCAGACCGTTGGCTCCTTACTGCCTAAGGAGGAGTCTGCTTGAGTGTCAGATGTGTCAGACATCTCCAGACCTAAGAGCAGAGTTATTTTTCTTTTTTTTTAACTTCACACTTGTGAGGCAGGCCCTCTGCCACTGAAGCCATGGTGCCACTCCCAATGTTTACTTTTATGGGGGGAGGTGGCGGCTTAGTACTGGGTTTTGGACTCAGGGTTTATACACTATCACTTGAACCATGCTTCTAGCTTGGCTTTTTCTGGTTTATCGGAAATGGAGTCTTGTAGACTTTTCTTCCCTGAGTGGCTTTGAACCGTGATTCTCCAGGCCTTAGTCTCTTGAGTAGTTAGATTACAGCTGTGATTCATGGATGCCTGACTCCTAGGGCAGTACTTTCCCAGGGAATGTATTGCACATGAATTTTATCTCAGTGTTCTAACTGTATGGGACCATTTAAGTCTGTTGCTCATGGCCTCACTCTGTATGTCTGGGAACACAGATTTTCTCAATTATCTTCTGGACTGTAAACTCAACTCTATCCCCATGGTGGCCTGACCCCAGGAAATGGCAGGAGCATGCAGAGAAGAGGAGAGATTGGAGATCGGAGATTTGCCTGTTGGCTTTAGGGACTGTGGAGGTTAAACGTAGTGATGACCTGGACTTAGAAGAAAACTCAGAAGTGACTGGTTCAGTGTAATGCCTCCTTAGGACTTTAGTGAGCCACATGGCTGCAGTGCTGGGAATTCTCTCAGGACCAAGAGTTAGTCAGAACTCATCTGAAGTGTTTTTGCTCATTCATGAATGGCTTGGCAGAGGGAAGTAATAAATGCACAGTATTTGCTAGTAGTCTTATAGAACCAGCCATCTTCTTCTATCTCTCCTTCCCTCCCTCCCTCCTTGCGCCTCTCTCCCTTCTTCCTTTCCTTGTTGTTTGCTTTCTTGAGACTGGCTATATAGCCCAGTTTAGCCTCAAACTCATGATCTTCGGCTTCTGGAGTTCTGGGATTACAGAAATGTACCATCACTGCTGGCTACTCAGCCATCTTTCTTGAAAGAAAGCTTGTAACCTTTCCCAGCAGTCTGAAGTATGTGCTTTTTTTCAGCTTGCTTGTAGGAGAGGGGGTCCTGGTTTTATTTGTAAATTCCATTTCTTTTTAAATAAACAGAGGCCAAGACTTTTTATGTGTGAATATAATACCTATAAATATTTAGCTCTGTGAAGCTTTACCGATTAGAAGTGGATCTCAGGGGTTGTCTGTTTAATTTTTTTCCCCAGCTCCTTATTTTAAATCATCTCCTCATAAGAATGATGTGTGAATGGCACGTTGGAAGTGGCGGTGACCTCACGCATGTCTCTTGGCTTGATGAATGCTTTTGGACCTAATGCCTGATGTTGGTGGCAGGGCTTAAGGGGAGATGAGTGAGAGCCTGTGAGGAACTAATCACACCATTGTCACTGGCCTCTGCCCATCGGCCCTTGCCGCTCGTTGGTATATGTAAACATCGGTGAACGCATGTGTTCTTTCTGTGCCTGCTGGATGGCTTTTTACTCTGTGAAGATAAAGGGCAAGAATGTCGACTGGATATCCAGAGAGGAAGTGGTTATATGTATGTAGCCACTCACAGAAAGGCCTATGGAAGGGAATTTGAGGTCAGGATTATTGGATTATCATGACTGCCAGTGATTTGTTTCTACGTTAAAATGGAGAGATGATAGGGAGTAGAGGAAGGCCACCCTTGAGGATTTTGTGGGACGCTAAAGAATTCAGACTCCCAATGAGGGATTGAGATGGGCCGTCCTGACATCTCACAGGAAACCGGCTGGCTGCAGTTAAAGAACAGTTTTCTGAGTCTGGGCTCCGTGATTTGGTGTGTGGAGTGACTAAGGAGGCCTTAGTTGAGACGATGTCTGCAGCCTTCTTTCTCCTCCTGTCCAGGCTGAGGGATTGTCCTGGGTTGTCTTAGACTTCAGGGTGTTCCAGGACCGTGCACTTGAGATAGTCTGGAACAAACTGGGGTACTCGGTTGCACTGTTTTCTAGCATTCCTGTCTTCTCTCTCTCTCTCTTGTGTTCCCACTGATGTCTAAACAAGCTGGGGGGGGGGTGGAGGTCGCTCCAAAGCTTCCACCTATTTCTACCGTTATGAATAAACTTTATCCTTGGGACATCTGG
This sequence comes from Dipodomys ordii, assembly GCF_000151885.1. Taxonomy (NCBI): domain Eukaryota; kingdom Metazoa; phylum Chordata; class Mammalia; order Rodentia; family Heteromyidae; genus Dipodomys; species Dipodomys ordii. The sequence continues at coordinate 5,431,289 of NW_012267272.1, read as the reverse complement.
AGAGATTGGCTAAACAAAATGATTCCATTTTAAGAACTTAAAGGTGGAGGTGTGCCAGGGTCTCACACCTGAAATCCTAGCGGCTCAGGAGGCTGAGATCTGAGGATCGTGGTTCAAAGCCAGCAGAAAAATTTATGAGATGCTAATCTCCAGTTAACCAGCGAAAAGCCAGAAGTGAAATTGTGGCTCAAGTGGCAGAACACTAGACTTGAGCAAAAAAGGTCCAAGAATAGTGCTCAGGCCTTGAGTTTAAGCCCCAAGGATCAGCACCCCCCCAAAAAATATCACACAAAACAAAAGGGGCTGGGAAGGTGGCTCAGTGGTAGAGTACTTGCCTTGCATGCCTGAGGCCCTGGGTTCGATTCCTCAGCAACAGATAAGCAAAAAGAAAAAAGCCGGAAGTGGTGCTGTGGCTCAAGTGGTAGAGTGCTAGCCTTGAGCTGAAGAGCTGAGGGACAGCGCCCAGGCCTAGAGTTCAGACCCCACGACTGGACCCAAAAAAAACCCAAAAACAAAAACAAAAACAAAAAACCCTAAAAACTTCAGGATGCTCTTTAACTAAAACTTAAGGGTGCTTTTTGGACAGTTTGGACATAAGTAAGTTCAAGCTATCTTTAAGGCTGATGGATATTTTTTCACAATTTTTGCTTTTTGCAAAACAACCACAACAAAAGAGTACCTTTCTATCTGCTGAAAGTTTTCTGAGATCGTGGCAGTTAGAGCAAGGGTCCCACAAACATCTGGAGGTGACCCCAAGCCCACAAGCCCTGCCTGCCTCACATCTGCTTCTGAGTGGTTATTTACTCTCCCTGCCCTGGAAGGACCGCCGAGGATTACATCCCTGGGATAATGAGAGTTTGGAGACAAAAATGATACACAATTGGAGGAAAAGGTAAGTAAGCACACAGATCCTACGCTTTGATCTACGTCATGGGTCAGTTCCAATGGTCATTTTGTTGATTCCTTGTGCACAAGTGTCTCAGCTGCCAGTGTCTCCTTACGTTGGCCAAGCTTCAAAATACCAGGAAGAGAAGCCCATGCAAGAGCCACCCAAGATTTCCATCTCCTTTCTCTGTGAACAAGGATGTGGTTTCTTCTCCCTGTGATTCATCAGCAAAGTTGTTTGCTTTTTGGGCCTGAAGTTCACAAAGCCCCTCTGCTTTCTCCTCCTGACGAGGTCGCACACCTGTGTGGTATTTCTGGCTGGTGTGCAAACCCCATGATGATATTTTTTTCCCCCTTTGCAAAGGTCTTCATTGTTTGACTACCTGTTGGAGACTCCTTCCTTAGCTTCCTTATCTAGCTGCCAGCTGTTGATTGGCTAATTCACATCAAGCGCCACAGGAACCAGGATAAGAGAAAACATTGTTTTTCTTCTGTTACATTTTCTTTCTTTCTTTCTTTCTTTCTTTTTCTTTCTTTCTTCTTTTTACTCTTTTCCTTCCTTTCTTTTTCTTCCTTTCAATTTTTCTTTTCTTCCTTACTTCCCTCCCTCCTGTCCTTCCCTTCCTTTATCCCTTCCCCTTTCCCTTTCCCTCCACTCCCTTCTCCTCCCCTCCCTTCCCTCTTTTTGTCCCCTCCTCCTCTTCTCCCTCCTCCTTATGAAAGTACTAGAGCTTGAACTCAAGGCTACATGCTCTTCCTTGGCCTTTTTACTCAGACAGTACTCTGTCATCTGAGTCATAGCACCACTTCCAGCTTTTTTGAGTAGTTTATTGGAGGTCAGAGTCTCACAGGGGCTTTCTGCCTGGGCTAGCTTTGAACTGCGATCCTCAGATCTCAGACTCCTGAGGAACTAGGATGACAGGCATGGGCCCTCAGTAACTGGCAACAACTGCTTTCTGATCAGAAATGTATACCTTGCATGGCCTTCAAATGTAGAGCAGCAAAGTATAACAGGAATTATGGGACAGATGGGGGACAAACTTCCCATGCTCACATTCTGAGATAGTCTCAATCTTTTCATGGTCACATTCACAGACTCCCCCATCCCTCCTCCACAACCCCACATCCACCACCCCTCAGCTCTTCCCTTCTGGGAGAGTTTTGTGTTAAAGGTAGTGGGCTCTTGTTAAGGATATTAACACACACACACACACAGACACACACACACACACAACACAAAAATCCCAGAAACTGATTTGAGACACTATTTTTCGTCATCAGTTCCTTGGACCTCGGCTGGACTGGAGTCAGCTTGGGAGTGAGAAGGCCGGTGGCAGCACTTAGTCACACAGAAGGAATGTGTTATTGTCGAGTGGCTGTTAGTCAGCTGGTGATAAGCTGTTTTGCTGCACAGTACCATCAGCAGTGATCCCCGTTTAAAGTCAAACACAGCAACTTGCTGGAACTCATTCTCTAACCCGGAAGCCTGTTGTTTCCCAGGAAATAAATCAGGATGGAGACCACAGACACCAAGGACATAGGAAAAAGTCTTATGAGGGGATGGAAATATTCTTAAACCCTTCCCAGACTAAGGTGGACAGTGGACTTGGGGGTCAGAGGAAAAGGCGGCAGATCCTGAGAGTCAGCAAATATTTGCTAACCACTTCCCATTCAGGAACCAGGCTGTCCTAGTGTGGTGGGATGGAGGGACAAACAGACATCCTTTTGAATTTGAGTAGGGCAGGAGTCTGATAATAAAAGCCAGAACAGATAAGCTATTTTCAGCTAATGACAAAAGCAGTGGCGATGATATAAAACTGCGTCTCCATCCCTCCAGTGGAGTCATAGACAGCACCTTTCTGAGCTGGCATTTGGATTGGAAGTCTGAGAAAATAAGGGACAGACGGGACATCAGCTCAGCATAGGAGATATTGGGAAGGAGAGTTGAGTTTGTGGTTGACGTGGTAAACAGAAATCAAAACACAAGGAGAACCTTCTGTGTCTTTAGATGATGAATCAGTTCCACATTAGGAGAATCATTTCCAAGTTTCCCAGATGGTTTCCATTGCCTTTTTGGGGAATGCCTACCAATGTATTCATGACAATGAGTGTTTTTTTTTTTAACATTTTTTTCTCACAGATAGTAGTGGATGGGGGTTACATTGCATTTCAAATTTTATTTTTGAAATATGACAGTGACATAGCTCCAGTCCTAGAGGAGTAAGAAAGTATGTCTTAAGGAAGTGGAACTATAGCTCCAAGTGGTAGAGCACTGGCCTTGAGTTCCAGGATAGTGCTCAGACCCTGAGTTCAAGCCCCAGGACTGATGAAAAGAAAAGAAAAAATGTTCTAACAGTGCTACTATTGGTGTATTTTTTCCAGTCGTTTTTTCATATACAGTTTTAGGTAATAGCTCTGTCAATGGATGACAGGCACTGCACCCTACTTCCGGAAGTGCATACACCGGAAGTGCAGATGTTAATAGCTAAGTCTGTTCTTTTCATTTGCGCTAGTATGTCCTATTCAGACACTGTTATCACTGAAAGGGGAGTGAATAATGAATGAGGGAAAATAGACAACATTGTTCCGTGTGTGTTTCTGTCTAGCGGTGTCTTATTTAATATGTGTTATTGGTTGGTTAAGTATAGCCAAGAACACTATAACTCTTTCTTGAACAGAGACGATCTAGCACTTGGAGCTTGTAAGACAAGTCTTCCTGCTTGAGGTACAGAAGACTCAATACTGCGCTAGGAGGCCATTTCACATGGCAGAATCATGAACAAAAAGCACAAAGATAGGAACAACACGGTTCTAAATAGAGCATGCAAAGGACATTTGTTGACAGTATGGGAGCTGGAACTAGGCAGAGCTGGAACTAGCTGGAGTGTATTTATTAGAGGATTCAATTTTTTTTTTCTCCACTTTGCATGGAAATCACAAGTGGCTATGGAACTGCCGTAAGTATCATTTGGGCGTATATGGAGTTTGTAAATAATCAGGATCATTATACTCCCCTCGTCACTAGCAATATTTGTTTTCACCAAATCTTGAGTGTCTCGCTGTGGACGGGACCCTGAAGTCACGTCCTTTATCATTTCTCTTCATTCCCACCACAATCAGTTCACATCTTGGAAGAAACACCAATAGGGTGCACCTGAGAATCATGAGGTGGGTAAGAAAGAGTCCTCTGTCTCCAAAGAGGATAGTGGTATGATTTATGAGGGGCAATAGCATTTGTAGGTTTCTTAGAGGTGGTTTTATTTTCCCAGAAAAAGACACAGATATAAGTTGATGGTAATCATACTTAACTCTCTGAAAGGACTGCTGGGCATTTTGCCACCTACCCCAAAGCCCAGAGTGAATTTTGATCAATTCTTTGATATGTGCCTGCTTGGTGAGAATAAATATCCCATCTGAAAACAGTTGCTCCCATGTGCAACGGTGTCCTATATTTTCACCATGGGGAATGGTGAAAGGGAGATAAATTGATTCTGATTCCCTGCCTTTACCCCTTTTGTAGCTGTGCAACTTTGGGAAGTTGTAGAACTTGATTTTTGTTTTCTTATCAGTAAATGAATAATAATTACTGAATCTCTGTGTCTGTTAAGATTTAATAAAATAATATGGTTAATTACTTTCCTCAGTCTACTACTAATGCTAGATCTATGTTGACAAGGTGTTCATTAATGGTTCCTTAGGGGAAATCAATGAGCATTCTTGACACTAATCTTCTCTTTCCTAGCAAATATGCTTGGAGACTATCTCCCACGATGAATGTGTAAGCTAATGCCACTATTTAAATTTTTTTTTTTTGTCATTCATAGGGCTTGAATTTAGGGCCCAGATTCTGTCCCTGAGCTGTTCTGATCGAGGCTAGTATTCTTGAGCCACAGCTCCACTTCCAGTTTTCAGTTTTCTGGTGGTTAACTGGAGCTAAGAGTCTCACGGACTTTCCTGCCCAGACTGGCTTTGAACCACGATCCTCAGATCTTCTGAGGATCTCCTGAGTAGCTAGAATTGCAGACATAAGCTACCTGTGCTCAGCTTCACTATTTGATTCTTCCCAAACACATTTTATTCTGGTATCAGAAGCACAAATCTTCCATAGTAAACATTAATAAAAACTCCCTTTGATAATTTTTCTGATCTTGAATGGCGTGTTGCTAAGCTTCATGTACATGTCAGCTATTGAGTAAGGAGGTAGAAGAGGCTTGGTAGATAGGACATACTCAGGCTTAAAAAAAAAAAAGTGGTGTGGAAAAGATGCTGGTTTCTGGCTGGAACCCGGCCCGTCCTAGGGAAAGTGCAGAAGGACAAAGTGGTGGATACCAAAGGATGTTGAAACTAAAGAGAGTCTTCCCAAGTCTGAGTTACTGGAAGAGAAGCAAGCTTCCCTTTCTCCTGATAATTTTGTAATTAAATGAGAACATCTGGTCTTCTGTAATATGTAAGTTTTGAGATTCAGCTTACAGCTAACCATGACACAGTTTCCAGAATGTTCCTTTCTGAAGCTTCTGTGCAGTTAGTGGGTGCAACTCGACTTCATGGAGTGCTCTAATACAATTATTATCAACCTCAGATTGGCCAAGATGATGGGCTCAGCAGTCTCATTGCTGAACTCCTGTCCAAGTGGCTCTTTCTCTCTGAACTTTGATAGCTGGTGTCTGACTGCGAGCAAATGATATTTGTATTGGCTTGGCCTTTGAGATTGCCCTGAGATCATGATCTCTGTACCCTGACGGGAGCCTTAGACTTCTTTCTCACCTGGGGCTAGACGTGCTTTCGCCTGTAATATGTTTGGGAGTTTTCTTTTTTGTGACTGTCTCATTGTGTTTCCAATTATATTTGTGTGTGCTACCCATAAATCTTTTTCACACTCATGGATGTGGAGCCATGCCCAGCCATCCTGCTGGTTTTCATTGTCATTTCTACAACTCCTGGGATGGCCAGCTGCTCATTATTTTGTATAGGCTACAGAACCAATACCACACAATGCATCTGATACAGCTTTCTAGAAGTCTGCAGCTGAGGGATAGTCGGATTCTTACGAGACTTTCAGGACTGCACTGTATTCATGCTGTCGATTCAATAGGAAGATTCAAACTAGGAATTTTGTGTATTGATTCAGGCACCTTTTTGAATAGCCAAGAAGACACTCATAAAGATCAGTACTTAGCCAGATGCTAGTGGCTCTCACCTATAATCCCAGCTACTCAGGAAACTAAGATCTGAGAATCTCGGTTAAAAGCTAGCACAGATAAACAGATCTCTGAGGTTCTTGTATCTGGTTGACCAGTGAAAGGCCAGAAGTGTTCAAGACACATTGTATTCATAAACTGCTCCGATGAATGGCAACTCCATTGTACAACTACTTAAAGATAATAAAAATATTATATTAAAAAATCTGGAAGTAGAGGTATGGCTCGAGTGGTAGAGCACCAGGACAGGACACAGAATGTGGAGGCCTAAAGTCAGTGAGTGAAGCAGACGCGTGGTTGTATGAGGTTTCTGGTGCCAGGTGAGGAGGAGGCATTGTTTTGTAGAGGGTGGGTAAAGAAGTACTTTGCTCATCTGTGCAGCAGGAAAGCAGAGAGGGTGGCCCTGGAAGGGCATCTGTAGGGAGGAAGGCTGGGAGCCTCAGGAGCTAGTAGACAGCCAACTCAAACAGGCCAGAGGGAACCTGGCACTCTGTAAACCTCCTGCAAAGACAGGGCGGAAAGAGGAAACGGATATGGATGGATATTGTAGTAATGCCACCAGCCAAGCTAAGCTGTGACTAGTCTTAACTTAGGGTATCTTAGGTAAATGTGTCCACTTGTAATTTTTTTTAAAAATTCTTCCTTCCTTCCTTTAACTTGGCCTTGACCTAGACCATCAGAGAAAAAAAAAGGAATACTCAAACCTAGACTAGGGAAGAACAGACCTGTGGGGTCCGGAGCTGAAGTCCTATCTGCTATTTTACATGGTAGCCTGACTTCTCAGAAGAATGAGGAGAGAGGAGAGACACGCATCAGGTTCAAGGAACCAGTCCACAAAGGAGAAGCCCAGAACCACACTCCAGCTGGCAATGGCTGTGAAGATCCCTGACTCTCACATTCCTCTTTGGGACTTACCCATGGGGTGGACGCAAAGAAGAGAGAGTATGAGCAAGGATGTAGACAGGCATTTGGCCAGTTGCTGGTGGTATTGGTTTTCTGCTCCTCTGTGCCTTAGCTTGCTAGAGTTGATATGGAAAGTCATCTTAGACTGGGTGGCTTAGGCAAGGGCGATTTGTTTCTCACAGATGGAGAAGCCAGAAATCTGAGGTCGAGGTGTGATTGGATTCTAGTGAGAGTTCTCCTGCCTGCCTTCTCATTGTCGAGAGAGGTGGGTGTGGGGTCTTAATCATGGAGGGCCCAACCCTCATGACTCACCTACACCTAAGCACCTCCCACAGGAACCATCTCCAGAATAGCAGTGTGGGGAGGTTGGAGCATCAACGTAGGAATTTGGGGACCACCACAGTTCAGTGGATAGAAGTACCTAATAAGTTACACACACCACACACACACACACACACACACACACACACACACACACACACAGTGGCCTATGTATGTGTGCCTTGCATTTACAATGGTGTAGTGGATAGCAGTACCTAATAAGTTACACACACACACACACACACAGTGGCCTATGTGTGTGTGCCTTGCATTTACAATGGTGTAGCTGGCTCCCGTGCCCAGAGCTTTGGTGTCACTGTGGCACAAAGTGTGTCTGCACCCTCCTCTGAGGCTCCAGGTCCTCTTTCAGGTTCATGTGGTCAGAAGTGCATCTGGACAATGTGGTGCCTTACTTTTTCCAGAGAGAGCTCTCTGACTTCTATGCCTTATTTTATGGGAGGCTCCTGATGATGTCAGACTCACTCAGGGTAAGTTTCCTTTTGACAAACTCAAAGTCAGTTGAGTTGGGACCTTAATTACAGCAACAAAATCTCCTTCACCACAATGGGAGCAGCTCTGAAGGGAGTACTTCATTCATGTTACACACACTATACTCAAGAGAACAGGGCTACCTTGGGCCCAGCTTAGAATTCAACCTGCTCTTGCAGGTAAGTGAGAGTGGGTGCCAGGGCTTGTCGGTTTTCTCCATGAAAGCAGATAGACTAAACAGATTGTAATTTGGTCAGGGAGGGGGGTGGGGAAGGGAAGGGCGGGAGGGAGAAGCAGGATCAAAAGTATTATTTTAGGTACTTACATCTAAAATAAATAGAGCCCCAAGTCATGAGAGAATAGATATCCCTAAGGACAATCTAAATATAAAAGCATGATTATAGCAGCTCAAGGTGACAATTTGGACTTACACCCTTTGCTAATAGAATATTGTGGGATGCTGTTTTGGTGTTTACCATTGAGATGAGGCTGAAAGAGTCAAAGAGCCAAAAGGCTCAATAGCTATGGACAGATGATCATATAAAATAATATTCTATGAAATGAACTCCCAAGAAGAGGAAACAAGAGACTTTTTTTTTTTTTTGGTCATGGGGCTTGAACTCTGGATTTGGGTGCTGTCCCTGTGTTCTTCAGCTCAAGGCGAGCACTCTACTGCTTGAGCCACAGTGCCACTTCCAGTTTTCTAGTGGTTTATTGGAGATAAGAGTCTCACCGAGTTTCCTGTCTGGGCTGGCTTTGAACCGAAATCCTCAGATCTCAGCCTCCTGAGTAGCTAGGATTACAGGCGTGAGCCACCTGCACCCAGCAAGAGACATTTCTTTAGTTGCCATTGTTGCTGCTTTTGTTTTCTTTTCCTTTTGTCTTGTTTGTTAGTTTGTATTTGGGAGGGTGAACAGGTGATACTCATTAGACACTAAGTGGAAAATGAACTGGATATTTTATGGGTGAGGATGAGAGGGAAAGACTAGGAAAGAGCAATGGAAGAGGTGACATGGTTCAAAAAGAATTGTATTGAAGACTCATTTGAGTCCTAGATGCTACTAACAAGGGGAGGCAAAATTAGGAAGTTTCTGCCCATGTAACTTTTAAAGTATCGAGAGAAAAAAATTAGTGACTTGTGTTGCCACTGCCCTATTAGTCATCATTTTCAGCTGAATGTCCTGGTGGGCTACTTATATATTTAATAGGAACCATGTAACCAATGTCTGTCTTCAGGCAGAAAATGTGGCCTCAAGTCCGTTGCCTTTACTATTCCCCCGTGACTGTTTAAACTAGGTCTCATTTAATTAAATTAAATGGAGTCAGCCTTTATTTTTTTCTTCTTCAGTGCTGAGGTTCAAACCCAGCACCTTATGCAGGCTAAGTGAGTTGTATCTCCAGCCCCTATATTCCAGTATTTTATAGATAATTGTCTTTCTTGTCATTGGAACTACAGAGAATGCAGTTTTTCTAATTTAGATATGGATTATGGATCATTCTGTATATAAAAAATAGCTTCTACAATAACATTTAAAATAGCTACTTAGATATACTTTATGTTATTTAAACAGTTTTTTGTAGGTTTTCTTTTTTGGGGTGTGTGTGTGGGGTGTGTGTGTGCATGTGTGCACGCACGCGTACACATGCACGCACACCAATACTGGGGCTTGAACTCAGGGCCTGTATGCTGTTTGTTAGCTTTTTATGCTCTAAGCTAGTGCTCTCCCACTTGAACCACAGCTCCACTTCTGGTTTTCTAGTAGTTAATTGAATCTAAGAGTCTAATAGACTTTCCTGCCTGGGCTGACTTTGAGCCTGAATCCAGAGATCTTAGCTTCTTAAGTAGCTACTCTTACAGGTGCAAGCTACTGACAATAGTCTTATGTGGGCTATTTAAAACCTCTTATAGGTGAGCAGGTAACAAGTCAGATTTCTCCACTCCGTTCAGTAAACTGGCCTTTGTGATCCTGATCCTGTGTTTTTGAAAGTCCACCACTCCAATATTCATTGATTCAATGCTTGCTGCTGGCAAAAAGGCCAAACTTGTGCTGTATGTTTACTTTTTCCCTGGTGGGTTCCCAAGGCGACTTGTAGCATTTTTAAATACCTCTTTTGTGAGCTAGCAGCCCTAATAAACAAGCCACTTTGTTGAGCCTGGGAGTATTAGCACTGGCACAGTTTCCCCGTTTTACTGTGTGTTGCAGACATCACCAGGCCTCGAGGTGGTCTGGCTGCACCTAACGTCTACACACAGACTCTGTGTGAAGCATTGGGACTTGCTGTTTTTCTTTCCCTTTCCTAAATGGTCCTGCTAGTGGCAAAAAAAAAAAAAATTGTTTAAACAACGGCAAGCAAGGGATTAGTGTAAAGCCTAAATTCGAAAAGTTAGTTGGAGCGTTAACCTATTAGAAACCTGATGTGACCAAGGAAAAGAGTTACCTTCAGTGTTAGGATAGATGGGGAAAAGGCTCTTGGGGGGGGGTGGTCATTGGGCAGGAGGAAGCTGCCTCACCCACTGAGGCTGGTCATCAGACAGCTTTGTGCTCTATCCTGCACTGCACGCTGATAATGACAGGAGAGCCACCAAAGAACCAGATTTAACGTGTTGATCACTTGTGGTGCAGCCAAACCTGTTTTTGAAAGTTTTAAATCAGGTTTGGAAGCATACATACAGGGAAATTTTTGGTTGTGATCATGGTGGGAAGAGGGTTGTTTTGCATCTTGTGTCTGGGGACCCTGGAATGTATAGGTCAGACCTCATCAGTGAAAAAAAAATCACCTTGACTCAAATACTCACATTGCCTACTTGAGCACCTCTGGAAATTTCAGAATGTTTTGCTTGCTTCCAAGGAATAAAACATGGAACCATGGTCTTATATTGTCTAGTTCTTTCTCTCCATTTTTCGCGAGAGGTTCTACATATCTGAGATGAGCAGGATCTTGGTTGGTGTTTGGGAATATGGGTCAGGAAAAAGTAGTAATTGATACTTTGAGTCTGCTTTCTCTCCATTTCAACTTGGCAAGCGCGAGTTGAGTCATTTATTTACGGATACAAGCCTGCTGGATTGTTTGTCTCCCAGACCAGCTGTGGAGAGGGTGGAAATCATCCAGTACTGTCCAGCTGTTAGCTCAGCCATCCTCAGGGGGGTGGATGCATTGCCAAAAGTGTCTCAGAAAAGGTCAAAAAGAGGGAGTTATGGGGAACACTGACTCAGACTTCAGATTTGTTTTCAGGCTATTTTATTCCCTTAGCTGTGAATGGAAGCAGAGGCTACCTACAACACAACTGCTCTCTAAGTGTGAGCTCAGGGGGTGGGTGGGACTTGCCAGACCAGCTGGTTGCACCCCCTTTGTGTTGTATTCCAAGAAGAGTCCTGAAGAAGTCCAGCAAGTTGCCTGGGGATGCGGACTTCTTACATGATTTATTGTGAAGCTCTGTTGGCTGACTTTCTAAAGTATTCCCCCATCCCACCAATGCATTACATCATTGCATCATTGCATCATTCAAACCATATGTACTTTCTGAGATGATTGGCTTTGCGGTTATGGGAAAAGAATATTTTAGGCCTAGAAGGCAAATGTTTCCCATTCATGCTGCAGTAAGCAGTTATCCATCGCTTGTTAAATCATGAAAAAAATAAATTCGGAAGCACTGATCTACATTGTCTTACGGAGAAGATCCTCAAGTAAGCTGATTGGTAACAGGTCTTAACTGGTGGTGGTTTTATGAGTTTTTCAGAGGGATTCTAGAAAATACTTTCTTTGCTTGTTATAAAAGCCTTACTTAGATCACTAGATTCAATTTATGTTATGACTTCTTTTTTTTCTTTGTCATCAATATTAGATACCCTCCAACACGACCAAGGTAAAGTAAGAGGGACATAGGACTAAATGATAGGACATAACCACTAATGGCGAGAGCACTGAGAAGGATACTGAGGCTCAGAGAAAAGTCTGAGAACTTCAAAATATCCATTTGGGAAGGATTTAGTGGCTACTGTTTCGAATCAGGATAAAGAACTTTGAGTGTGACTAGATGTTTTCTCAACAAAGATATTCCATTTTACTCTCTTTGTGCCATTCTCCTTTGTTTGGGGGGCCTGAGGGGAGGGCTTTTAGTTTTTATTTCTTGAAAGCTTTAACAAGGATTTATTTTTGTATAACAGTTTAAGTATGGTGAAATGGAAAAGAGGGAGAGACATTTCCTACTTCCCACGTAGGAAGTGGAAGTGAAAGAATCAAAATGGCAGCTGTAGATAGCTTTTATACTTTCCTGAGCTGGGCAAATACACGTCATCATGTCAGTCTAGTGACTCCTCATCTTTAGACAATGGTTTCCATTGGGTAAGATGGGTGAGGTCCACTTAAATCACAAGTAACTGTTTTTGTCAGACATGCCTTTTGTGATTCCCATTTCTCCCATTTGTAAAGAGTTCCCAGGGGAGAGAATGAGTTGTAATATTCAACGTGCATCTTATAAAACTAGGAAAATGGAGGGGAGGGGTTGGGAGAGAATGATGAAAGGGGTGACATGGATCCAGTTGTGCTTACTTATCTATTTATTGAATGGTCATTCCTTTGTACAACTACTTAAAGGTTATATACGTATATATTTTATATATAACATGTATGTGTTATATATACATATATTATATATAATATATATTTAATTGTTCCTACATCTTCTGGTCCTTTTTGCCATCATTCCACTAAGGCAGGAGCTTGGTAATTCAGTTTAAGCTGGCCAGTTCCTTTATCAAAGTTAGGGTGAGGGTTTGCATAAATTCATATTTACATAATCAATAAAGGGCAGCTTGGATGAATCAGAGCACTCTGAAGAAATACGAAGGTTTCCCATGTACTGTTTGTCTCCACATTGTTGTTTGTCTCCACAGGTGTATAACCATCCCCAGTTATCCACATCTTGCACTGGAATGGTCCATTTCTTACAGCTGAAAGAAGATGACACATCATTCCCACCCAAAGGAGTTTATACTAGGCTTCACTCTTGGCCATGTAGATTCAGTGGCTTTGGACAAATGTATAACAACCTGTATTCAATATTATAAAATCATACAGAGTAGTGCCCTACCCTGGTAATTCTCCATTCCTTCTACTTGTCCCTATCCATCCCTCAAAGTAACTCTTTTAACAAAGCATAGACTATATCCTGCTGATGGATTTATAGGAGGGCGTCTTTAAATAGCATCTTTTGATGTCTTTATAATTTATTACTTATCAAAATAGACATGTTTCTCGGGATAGGGATTTTAAAAGACATTCTGTTTCTGCCTGTCAGATTTCTGTAAAACAAATATCACGGCCCCAAAGCAAAATAAAACCCTGGAAACATTCCTTCCAAACTCCAGACTTCTTTTGTAATAAGATCTCCAAGGCTTATCCATTTTTTTTTACTTAAAGAAATACATAAATGCATGTAAATGTTAGGGTCAGAAACAAATTGGGCATGTTTGACATTTTTTTTTTGTAATGAGTTTTGATTTGTGAGCCTTTTTCTTTCTCTCTTTTGAGTCTTTTTCTTAATACATAGACAAAGTTGCTTTATTCTTCCTGGTTAGCCTCTGGCACTTGTGTAAGAACTTGTCAGGTCTAAGGCCATAGGGAGTTCCTTTCTTTCCCTGCAGGGGTTGGAGGAGGGAAGGTTGGTGGCCTCCAGAGTCTTGGGGCTCCATCCTGAGCTACACAGAACTGTGTTTTGTTGGAGGGAGACGTTGGTTTCTTAAGTGAGCTTGAGGTGTGTCCTCTAAATCATTTCTTGTCAGCTCGCCCCACCACATTCCCTGCTTTGGTGGCTGCAATCTTTGAGTGTTTTGTGCTCCACTCAGGCTTCTAGTTACAGGTTTTGATTTGGAAATACAAAGGCCTCTTCTGCCTAAACGCCATCTTGTTAGCCGGAGGCTCATGGCAAAGGTGATCCTGTTTCCCAGATTTGGGGGTGGAGCATGGGGCTGGAGACCAGGATGGATGCAAGGTTCAGACTGGACTCAGTTCTGCATTCCTCCCATCTGAACCCCAGCACCCACTGTGCCTCAAGAGCAGGGGTCAGAGGGGCAAATAAAACAAACCCATAATGGAGTAAGAGGGCCTCTCCCCTCCTCCTCCCAAGTAGAAAAGCTTTCGTAGCTCCCTTTTATGTCGCCTTTGACATTTTGGAGAATTATAGGGTATTGTAGCAGAATGGGTGGTTAGCTCTGCCCTGTCCCTGTTTGGGTATGATTACTACTATCCCTGCTGGCAGGGCTCAAACTCAGATGCATAGATTCCCCTCCTCCCATTCAAGACATGCTGCAAGAGTTGGGTCCTTGAATCCGTGAGAGGTGATAATCTATGAATCTAATTTAAAATCCACTCCACCACCTCATCAGCACAAGCACATATATCCACACCTAGCACATGCATAGTTCTAGAGAGAAGGAAACTAAGTCCCTGGGAGTTGAGTGACATCCAGGGGGGTATAGTGCTAAGACTAGAATTTATATCTTTGCTTGGTCCATCTCTACCTTCCACCAAAGAGGTCTGCCGGGCTGATGCCAGGTAGCACAAAGCCTTAGAAAGTACCTAATAGGCACCTTCAGTGGGATGCAGGACCGGAACACCACGTAACTTGTTTCATGGAGAGGGACTGTCCTCTATGTTCATGACAGAACTTTCTTCATCTTTGGAAAGAGGATGTTGGGTGCTTCAAAAGGGCTAGATTTCCAGCTGAGTCATAGAGTTGATAAGGCTGACTGATAAACTATTTAGGTAAGCTGGAGATGAAAAGCATATCAAAGAAAATTAAAAGTATGTCAAATTAAGAGAGGCTTACTCTAAGTCTCTCTGTCCAGGGAAGATCAATGTAGGTCATCTAGGATTATTTTATAAAGTAAATAAATTTGTTTTCATCTGCAGTTGTTTCCTAGTGGGTAAAGAGGAAATGTCAGATATGAAATATCAACCTTTATTGTTTTGATTGTTAATTTGTAAAATCGCTAGCCAGTGAGGTGTGAGGTGTGTGTATATGTGTGTGTGTGTATACACCGATATGTGCCAGTACTGGGGCTTGATCTCAGGGCCTTACCCTTTCTTGTTTAAAGCTGGCTCTGTATCACTTGAGCCACAGCTCCACTAACAGTTTTTGGGTGGTTAGTTGGAGATGAATTTAAGGACTTTTCTGCCTGGACTGGATTCAAACCTCAGTTCTTACTTAGCCTCCTGAGTAGCTCGGATTACAGGCATGAACCACCAGCCTGGCATTTAATCCTGTCTGCATCCTCATGAGTGAGCATCAGCCTCCTGTCTTGCAGTTGTTAAAACTCTTGAATCAAGTGTTAGCAACTAATATCTAATCCTAGCCACTGGAGAGGTTGAAATCAGGAGGATTGAGGTTCAAGGTCATCCTAAGCCTAAAAGTCCTCAAAATTCCATCTCCACAGAGGGAAGCTGGACAAGATGACATGAGCCTATTATCCCAGCAACTGTGGGATATGCCTGTATGAAAAGCAAGACAATATCTAAAAAATAATCAGCAAAAAATAAAACAAACATATCTGGAGATGTGGTTCAAGTGGTAGACTGCCAGCCTTATTAAGCTCAAGGCCCTGAGTTCAAGCCAAAAACAAAACAAACCCTCTCCATGCAACTGGGTAGTGAGGCTCCAATGCCTCTTTCCTAGGACCAAGCAATGTGGGAAAGTCCAACTAATTTGACGTAAGAGGATTGTAGTTAATGGTCTCCCTATAGCTGACTGGAATCTCGGAATGTGGGTTGAAAACAAACTTTCCTGGAATGTTGTGACCCTCGAATAAGAAGTACTTTCTAAATTCATAAAGCTTGATTAAACCATTAGAGAGAATAGGCAACATGGTATCATGCCATTCTCTTGAAAGAACTAAAGTACATTTTTTATAATCTTTGAGCATTTTACTAAAGTGTTGCAGGATCTAAGAAGACCTCTCCTTTTGAGGATAACTGTTCCTTTCTCTGCTTGTTTCTGGCTGGTATGATGATGAGCTGGTACTGACCCCAAACCTGTACCAGCACTGGCAGTTGCTCTTTTCTGCTGAGTCCAGAACCCACAGCTTCTAAAGAGACTCAGACGGAGCCCTTTGGTCCATCATGGTATCTGGTGGTACTGGATGAGCACTTTCTAAGCCCTGGCCCTCCTCGGTGCTTATCTGTGCTTAAGTCCCCAGGTGGGTGGGTGGGCACAGTTGATCCTTGCTCCTGGGGAGATTCTTTTCTGCAGAGGGGACTGTCATCATCATGCACTTGATAACAACTGTGGGATTCTTTCAGGACTGCCTGTCATTAGGGCTAAATTGTTTCATAACATGATAATTGGTGTATTATCCAAAGTAGAGAGAGCCTGGGGAAGGTGAGCAGAGCTTGAGATAGTTTATTATTGGTTATCCAGGGATGTTTATGAAAACATTCATTAGTGCTTCTCAGGAGAGAGAAAACAATGCCAGCAGCCACGCCAGTCCTAGGCAGCTTTGCTTTGCTTCCAGATAGAGCAGAATTCCAGAAGGCTGACAGAACGGGCTAGTGCTTTGTAACCCAGGGGGCAGGATTGTGGTTTGGAACCGGAGGGACTGTGAGTTCAGTCCTTACCTTTGCATTTTACTCTCTGTTCTCTTTCCTTTTGTGGTTTTAATTTGGGTCTTCAGAGGCGCTCCATTGAACACTGCAAAGCATCCCATTGGACAGGCTCTGAAGAGATGCTTGGGAATGTGACGCTGACTTCCGACTCTCGTGTAATTAGGAAATATGCTGCTAACCTCAGTCTTGCTGTGGCTCCTCTCCTTGCTTGGTTAGCAGCTTTACTTGGGAGTTGGTTAGACAGGAAGGCTCTTGGGCTCTGCCTAGACCTATGAATCAGAACATATGTCTTAAGATTTCCCCCATGTAGTCCATATGTATGTATCTAGAGATTTGAGTCACTAGCCCAAACAGTAGTGGATCTGGGAGAGAGCTTTTCTGTCTTATCTATTTGCCTTCCTAGTGTCTTTCTAAAGTTAACATTTGGTAACTACAACATCAGAATTTTCCTCCCACGTGGGCTTATTTGGACTTCTTAGGGACTGTGTTAACTACTAGGGCTAAAAGAGTATGAAGAGGGGTGATGAGTGGAGTGGAGGTGACCTTCACTGACTGACAGAGGAAGTGAGAACAGATGGCTGGTGGTGATCTTCTGTATGGAAATGCACTGTCTGGAGACACTTTTGTCTTTAGACCCTGGGGAGTTTACTGGCATCTAGTGGACAGAGACCAAGGATGCTGCTAAACATCTCAGTATACAGTACAACAGCCCCACCCTGAGAAGAATTCCCGAGTCTACTATGTCAGTTACTTAGGTTGAGAAATGCTCTTCTGCAGATCCTTGCACCACAGGTGCATGGGCCTTTTGTTCCTTCAGAGTAGGGCAGTAGAACAAGAGATCTAGAAATCCCAGGGATTATCAACTAGTCCTACCTCATGTCCATAGCATATGGATGGATGGGAAGTTCATGATATTGGAGAGAGAGAGTGAGAGTAAATAAGGAGATAATGGGAAAACTAGATAGGAACACAGTCCAGGCAGTAGAAGAATACAGAGAACCTGACTCTTGAGTGTTTTCTGTCGCTCTAAGAAATGCCTAAGATGATCAACTTATGAAAGGAAATTCTTTTAGCTTCCTATTTGGGGACATTAGCCTATAGTTGGCTCTGTGCTTTAGGCAAGGCAGCACAGTATGGGATAGGGGGAAGGCTCATAGAAGAGCATGACTGTCCACCTCCTGGTTGAAAAGTGACCCCGAGAAAAAGAAAGAGTCAAGGATCCTACAGACCTCATGAAGGGCATGCCCCCAGTGTCCTGATAATCTCCTACTAGCCCCACCCAACCTTTATGTAAGAGGTAATGGGTCCTGAAGGTCTGGATAACACCATAGGCTAGAGACCAAGACTCTTAACACATGGACTGGTGGGGTGATTCCAAATCTAGACTATCCCACTGCTTCTGATGCCTTTGATCTTGGCTGTAATCACACCTGATGCTTTGAGATTGGGGGACAGCGTCTTCACAGACACTGCCAGTGGAGAATGTGGCAGATCCCAACGGCATCATCCCCCAGGGACTCACACTGTCCTCCAGTCACACTCTTCTCAGTGTGTTTCAGCCATTCTTCTCCTCGAGAAGCGGAGCCTATTTTCCTAACCCATGAGCCCTGGTTTGTGACTTCCTTTGGAGGCTATGGAGGTGGTGGTGTCATGTGACTTCTGGAAACCACTCAGATGTTTTATCAATCACAGTACCTTTCTGTGACCACAAGAGGAAGCCCAGCCTGACCCAGGCAGCTGCCCAGGCCAGCCCCATCCTCAGCTCACCCTCCATCCAGCTCAATGAGGCAGTATCAGGAAACCCCAGTGAAATCAGCTCATTCAACCAGCCTAACCACAGATGAGCAAGGAATGGCTATTTTAAGCCATTAAACTTGTGGATTGCTAGACAGAAATAGACCAATGGATATTATACATAAGTGACTTTACATAACGAAGTGCTGGATGTATTTTGCTTCAGAGGATGTGTGTGTAGAGTACGGATCAGGTGATGGTTAAGGGAAACTCAGTTGTTCTGTTGTTTCTTGCAGCACTTCTCCGAACTTCTGGATGAGTTTTCCCAGAATGTCTTGGGTCAGCTCCTGAATGACCCTTTCCTCTCCGAGAAGAGCGTATCGATGGAGGTGGAGCCATCTCCTACATCCCCAGCACCTCTCATCCAAGCTGAGCACAGCTACTCCCTGTGCGAGGAGCCCCGGGCCCAGTCACCTTTCACCCACACGGCCACCAGCGACAGCTTCAATGATGGTAAAAACGCAAAGCCGGGAAACACATGGGACATGGGTCCCTTGGATTGTAACTCCTTCAGAGGGTAGAATGTGGGCCACGTTAGCATCGGTACCCACATTAGCTACATACCTTCTGTGTGTAAGACCTGGTACTAGGCTGTGGGAAATACTGAGACTCAGGAGGTATTTCTTCCTACTAGGCTGTGTCCCTGTTAAATTGCTGTAACTGGATGGTGGTAATTACATGATCCTGCGGCTGGGGTCACAGAGTAGACATTTTCAAATCAGCCTGTCTTCTCTTGGTAATAATTCCTACAGGTCCAGTAAGTCTATTGTTTCAAGAGATCACATCATTTTTTTTTTTCTGATAAAGGATTTTTCTTTGACTGCGGTTAATCTTAGGAGCGTCTTAGGCTGGAATGTTCCAATCCTAGAATGTCCATGGACCTCATTTGTCTGGGATTGTGATGAACATTCTTAGACTTCTCTTGGTTATTTAATCATGTTCATCAGCAATGTCATGAGTAAGGTATTGTTGAAGTTCTGTTTTTCTAATTTTAGATTTCTTGAAGTGTTTTGATTATTATTCTATAGGTCTTTAATTGGCATATGTTCCACCTTCCAAATTTTCCAAGGCAGATAAATGCATTTCTTATTGAAGTGTTTTGTTTTCTTAGAGTGAGAGCTAGATACTTTAAGTTCTTAGAATAGGTTCTGCATAATCTATTCTCAGTACCATATATGACTTCTTCACAGGAGAACGTCGGGCTGGGGAATCTTGCTGACTTAATTTTCTTCTGGGTTTTGAGCACCTTTGAGCATGCCACTACTTCAGATCGAACACAGGGCCTTGCCCTCTCATGACGTTTTCCTCATGACTGGCACTGTACACTTGAACCACACCTCCAGTTGCCTCCTCCTCCTTACACTGTGCATGCATGGCAGATTATTCTGTTGATGGCTTCGTACAGAGCAAGTTTCTTCATGCTTGCTTTCAGTTAAAGGCCAATGCCTCTCCTTCTTGAATTAGCATAAGGAGGTGCTTCTCAGAGCTACTACAGTCCTCAAAGGAACACAAACTCTCAGGCCAAGAAACTATCCTACCTTGGGATAGAGAATGTTATGGATATTAAAACTTCTCTTGGATACATTTCTTCTTTGAGTAAGTTGCCCTAATACACAGGCCGGGAAATGGGGCCTCATGATCTCAGTGAAAGGAATGCTGAGAATCTGTTAGTAGATTCTTTCATGGCTAGACCCAGATAAAGCCTTAATCTTATGTTCAGCTTATTTGTTTTTCTGATGAAATTTAAGTGCACGATACTTAATCCTTCTCTATAGATGTCAGCTTTTTTCCTAACCTCAGATCAGAATGAGATGCAGTACAGGGAAGGCTCCTCAGAAGACAAAGAACTGAAATCACTAGAGGACATAGAGTTGCTTAGAGAACTCAAAGCATGTCTACATCTTAGCATTTCACCAAATCATTTTCTTCTTCCATGCCATATGTCTCTTCTTTTGTCTTCTTCCTCCTGTTCTCCTTTTTCCTCCTTCTTTCCTTTCTTCCTCTGCTTCTGTTCTCCTGCTTCTTCTCCTTTTTATCTGTTTTCCCCAATCCCTCCTGCTCTCTGGTCCTGCTTCTTCCTCAGTTTCCTTTCTGATATAGGAATGGCGCCACACAGCCTGGTGCCCGGCATCCTCAGAATGAGGGATCCACTGTAATACCTTTTCTGACTTAGCCAGGGAAGTGATTTTGCTGGTTACATGGGACAGCACTGAGCCATTGTGGTGAGCGACTGTACAAAAAGGGGAATAGGCAAATAGTAGTCAGCAGGGATCACTGGGTGCCAGCCTGGAAGCTGACTTCCACATCTCTGCTCAGTGATGTCCAGTAGGTGACCTTCGTCCATGTCTGAACTCCCTCACTTCATATTATCAGTGCCTTATATTGTAACCACTCATTCACCAAGAAGTTCTTGAGTTCACATGTCAGGTACTATAGCAAATCAAAGGACAAACATTTGCTCATTGCTCTCACAGAATGTATCAAGTGGCGAAGGATTAGAATTGTATAATTAGTGGTTAAAGTTATTTGCTGTACAGGCACACCTTGTTTCAGATTTTTCACACTCACTACCAGTCATTACTTAACTTTCCTAACACACAGGTTCGTTGCCAATTACTTTATGTCTTCTTCTTTGAGGATTTGGTATGATAATATATTTCAATGAATGAGCCCATGACCTGGCTTCTGTTACAACTGTGATTATTTGAATACAACCTGAGGTATTCAGGAAGGCTTTGGAGAGGATTTCTCAATTTATCAACCCACATTCTACAATGAACGGTAGTGGGTGCCTAGCTCTTCAACTTACAATAGCTTGTTCTCTGTTAGTTTGTTCTTTACGTGTTGGTCAGATTTAGTAAATCTGCTTTAAGTTATGAGTCACTGGAGGCAGATATGAACTACGATCCAGGAGGAACTGCTTTCTGAGGACTGATGGATGGAAATGTCTTTTTAGATCGTGGTTAAGGTCCTTTACACAGCTATCGTGCTCAGATGTGATCTGAAGATGGTTCAATATTTACCTTTTCATATTACTTCCCTGTTACAGAATCGCAGATGACTTCCCATTGTTTTTTATGATGAAGCTGAGCTCATGCCCATGGGTGGGCAGGCCTTCGGGAGCTGAGCTGATCACCCTTCCCGCCTTCGTCCTGTTACTGCTGTCCATTTGGTTCTAGCATTGGCTCTTCTACTCTACATCCTTTCTTCATACTCTTCTCTCTCCTTGGAAGTACCCATCACCTTGTCTGCGTCCTCCACTCACCCCTCCCATCTAGAAGTTGTCACCTTCCATACTAGTTCCATCCTACCTTGCTGCTACTTGCAAAGGGATGATTATGGTTACACTTGTATACTTGTATTTTGGGGGCATCTATATGGTTATTGGTTCTCTTTTATATGTTGAGTTGACTGAGAACAAGTAGAACTCTGAGTCTGACACCTAGCCCTGTGCTTGCTGTTGAATGTGTCCATCCAACATTTATTTCATCACATCATCTGTGGAACAGGTGGTAAGAGCAGAAGGTATGGAAGACTGAGCGCATCCCTAACCTGTGCTGATGGGGGTGATGGGGATGCTTATTCTGCTCTCCCTGTCCCATCTTTACCCGTGCAGATACATGGCAGCAGTATGTAATCAAGATGGTAGCTCTTGGCTGCTAGTCGGTGTCCCATACAGAATCAAGCACAGTGCAGATAGAAGTGGGTGTCTTATAAATGCCTGATGGTTCATTTTGTAAATTAAATTCCATAGTTCCTCTTTTGAGTACCAACCTCATAGATGGCAGTCAGTCATATGCAGCAAAATAGAAAAGCAATAGGGAGTTTCTGGGGAGGTGAGAGTTGAAATTTGAATGAGGATAAACCTTCTATTGAAGGTGACATTAGCAAAGATCAGCAGAAGAGGAGGGCAAGAACCACCTGTATATCTCAGGAGAAAGATTTTAGGTAGTGGGATCAGCAGGTACAAAGGCCCTGTGAGCAGAAGTAATAAACAGTAATACATTGATGCCCGGTTTGTGTTCAGATAACTAATATCTGTTCAGCAGCCTCACTGTTCTAGAGTTCACAGGTTGGAGATGGCCTAATTAGATTAGCTCAGCAGACTGACTTTTCCTTTTAATCCCACATACATATTTTGAGGCCCTCCTGTGTGATTGGCACTGTTTTAGGTACCTGCGGGACACAGTAGTGAAACTTAGATCCGGTCTATAGAAGCTAAGTTCAGTGAAAATACTTTGTATCCAGATACCCAGTCAGACAGAATGTGAGCCGTGTCCCAAGAGGAAATCAAGCCGGAAATCCCCAGGAGTGAAAGTGCACTCATTGAGGATCCCAGGAAAGGTGGATGGATGAGGCAGAATTTCATGTAGTCCTTGGAGTGTGGCCTTGAGTTAGTCCCAGCGGGAACGGCTGGAGGAAAGCAGATGGAGAGCAGGACCCAAACATCCAGGGTTCCTTCCTTTTCTGTCACTAGTTGTTTTTTTGTTGTTGTTTTGTTTTGGTCATTGTTGTTGTTTTGTGCTAGTCCTATGGCACGAACTCCAGACATGGGCTTTTTTGCTCAAAGTTAGCACTCTACCACTGAGCTATACCCCTACTTCCAGCTGTTTGGGTGGTTCACTGGAGATGAGTCTCATGGATTTTCTTGCCTGGGGTGGCTTTGAACCGCTAGCCTCAAGATCTCAGTCTCCAGACTAGCTGGGATTGTACGTATGAGCTACCAGCACCCGGCCTGTTACTAGTTTTTAATTTTTGTTTTAGCCAGTGTAAATGAACAGACCGGAGTCATGGATAGATGTCTATGGCGGGTAGGGTGAGGGGAAATAATAATACTTCTTTTACAGGAAGCTTTTCTTATCATGAGGGCAAAGCACATACTGTTCAGTTCCCCAGCTTGCACCTTGTTCTGTTTTTGATTGTGTGTTTCTAACAGGCTGACCTGGTCATTTTCTGGGAAGATGCAGACTGGGTTAGGTAGAGTTCACAAAGAGTTCCTGGTCCATAGTCCATCTTTGTGAACGTCCTGATATTTTCTCTGAGCAAAAACTACTTTCCTAGGCTGGCAAAGGCATTTTTATAAGTAGAGGATAACCAATAGGGAAGGGAAACTGTTTGAGATGTATGATATTGAAGTGGAGAGTGAACTGAGCGCTAGTGGCTCATTCCTGTTTCCTAGCTCCTCAGGCTAAGATCTGATGATCCAGGTTTGAAGCCAGTCCATGCAGATAAATCTGAGAGACTCTTAAATCAACCAGCAAAAAGTTAGAACTGGAGGTGGAACTCAAGTGGTAGAGCACCAGACTTGAGCTAAAAGGCTCAGGAAGAGTGTGAGGCCCTGAGTTCAAGCCCCAGTACTCTCAAAAGAACCAGCACAAAAAGTTAAGGTGAATGAACAAAGGAGCAACTTGCCCAGCAAAGCATCATCTAGGTTCTGGCTTCAATTGTGTTTCTGACTTTTGATAATAGGCAAGTATTTGGGAAGAGAAATTATTTTATTCATTTGAGTACCATCTTGCATTCTTCTTAAAAGGTGAACAAAAGCAACCCTTCTCAAATGCAGGAGCCCTCTCAAAGCAGATAACCACCCAATGAAGAAGTATGACTGCTCTTCAGGCAATATGAAAATATATACCATTTAGAGTAGCTGTTTGCATTAAATCTGATGTTCTTATCTCTTGACAGTAGCCTAGGCAAAACTGAGTCCTTGCCTCTAGTGAAGGATACTTGGGTTTTCTGTCTCGTTTTAACTTAAATCAAAACTAATTCTTCTGAAATTGCCTCTAAGCCTGAAACTAACTGGTAAGACACAGAGACAAATAGAGAGAAGCTTAGTGTATTAGAATTTTTTTAATCTTTTCTCTCATTTTCCCCTTTTTTTCTTTGTCCTTCATACTATAACCCTTCTCTTTCTTCCTCTCTTCCTTCCTTATTGTTTCTTAATTTCCCCCAATCTATTCCACTCTCTTCTTGAACCCCACATCAATCATCAATTACAGGGTAAATGTAGATGTTCATATCTATCATTTTCTCACAAACCTCAGACAGATCCTAAAATGGTATATACAAAATCTGGGGCTATCTCTAGTTGTTAATTTCTTTTTTTTTTTTTTTTTGGTAAGAGGCTTTATAACTTTCTTTAGGTTCTTGTAAGATTTGGTGGCCAAAAAAAAAGGGGGGGTGGAGAGAAATACTAGTCTATGATTATGTAGATGACATCCATTTCTGGGCTGGCTGTGACAGTGGGCTTTTCTGCAAATCCCAGAGCTAAAGAACTTCACGTAGTTCAGCAACCAACCACAGGCGTGAGGTCTCAGAACATGGCTCACCCCGAGAGACCGCCGCCACACGCCTGCCCATCTCACTTCATGGTAAGCAGATGCTGGGCTTTCCAGTCTACTGATTAGCATAAACAGTAAAAAAAAAAAGAATAAAAAATGAAGAGGTGAAAAGAGATCACCAGAAATATCCCAGGAAAATGCTTAAGAGTATCTTAGGCTTTGAGGAATACAAACTTATGCATGAATGACTGAAGTCTTGTGCTTACTCCATGGAGGATATCATTATTACAACTAGTTTTTGTCATTTCCTCTGTAATTAAATTGGGATGGTAGAGCTAGGCATGGTAGCTCACGCCTATAATCCTAGCTACCCAGGCTGAAATCTGAGGATTGAGGTTAGAAGCCAGAAACTCTTAAGCAGTGAATAGCCAGTTAGGGAGGTATGGCTCATGTGATAGCGCTCCCCTTGAGTGAAAAAAAGCTAAAGGAAAGTACCCTGACCCTGAATTCAAGCCCAGGTAATAGCACAAAAACAAACAGAAAATCCAAAGCAAAATAAAAAGATAAACTGGGATGTTAGTTGCGTGTTGCTTAGCTTTCTGTTATCCTAAGATAGCCAGTTTTTAAAGGGTAAAAGGTTTAGTTTGTTCACATCTCTACAAGTTTCTTTACCTTGGGTCTGTGATGAGGCAGCATTTGGTGAGATGCCAGAAAATGAAAAAGAGGAAGTGAAGGAGACCATTTTCCCATAATTCCCTTCTGATCATGCCCAGTGACCTGAACCTGTGATGCCTACCTCTTAGAGTCATGGCAGGCTGGGGACTGAGCATCTAACATTGGGGACTTTGGGAGATGTTTAATATCCAAGCTATAGCACTAAGTATGTTTCTGCTTTATTCTTTAATTTCAGTGTTTTTCCCAAAGAAGAAACTTCCTGATACTAGACTAAGTCATTCAGAGAAAATTAGACATGTCCCCTAAGATGTTATAAAAACAGAGGTTCAAAAAATAGAGTATCAACAGACTTTAACACCAAATAGAGTAATATGGATTGATCTGCACTGGCATGAGTCAAGGTAACTGTATTTGGGATGCAGGACATTAATAAGGAACTATCTTTGTCCTGACAAATCTTTTGGGGGCTTCTTGGGCTGTCAAAGGCCCAGGACAGCAAACAGGCTGACTTAGATGTGGAAATGAAAGTGGTCATCTGTAAGCGTCAGGTGAGCAGGTGGTACGGGTGTGGAGTCACACAGCATTCATAAATGGGACTGGCTGGAGGAGAGCAGGGACTTGATTATTCAGGGCCACAGGAGCAAGGTGGGTTTCAGAGATTCAGAGGAGAGGGTAAAGGCGTGTGATTGACCTCATCATAACCGGGAAGGGCTGCATTGATAAAGGTTATCTGGGGAGCCAGGGGTAGATACCGAATCTGAATGACAAAGAGCATGGATTTGGAACTGATTAGAGAAACCAGCAGCAGGATTAGCACGGGGTTGCATGTGCTGGAAACGGAGTAGGGGTGAGTCATAGGGGACTTAGGGTTCTGCTTCAGTGTTGGAAGGGTCTGGAGGTTGACGTATTGCCAGGAAGTGGCAGCTGAAAGGCGTCACAGAGACGAGAGGAAGAGCTGTATGTTCATCGCATCGAATTTGAGATGGCCATAAGAGCATCGATGGTCTGAGTCATCTTAGAGGGCCAGCAGGTTCAGGAGTGGAAAAGGAGGATGTTCATCACTGACCCACAAACTGGGTCCCCTGCCATGGGTGGGCTGAGAAGAGGACCTTGTCGTGGCTGGTTTAGACAAGCAGAGAAGCACAGCTAAAACAGATAGCGCTGTTTCCCTTAAAATCAATACAGAGCTGAGCGCTGATGGCTTACACTTGTAATCCTAGCTACTCAGGAGGCTAAGCTCTGAAGACCATGGTTTAAAGCCAGCCCCAGCAGGAAAAGCCGTGAAGCTCTCATCTCCAAGTAACCACCAGAAAACCGGATATGGTGCTGTGGCTCAAGTGGTAGAGCGCTAGCCTTGAGCTGAAGAGCTGAGGAACAGCACCTAGGCCCACAGTTCAAGCACCAAAACTGACAGAAAAAGAAAAGAAAAGAAAAGAAAATCAGTAGAGCAAAATAATGACCGCTTTGTCTGCCTAGCCAGGACAATGTTAGAATAATATAAGAAGCAATGGTCTCCACCATTTAGCAATGAGAATGACTGAATAATCACGAAGGAGAGGTATAACTTCAGTGCAGAAAAAGAAGGTATCCGTGAGTTTCATGCATATGTGTATACTAGAAATCAGTCATTTATTTCACGGATATTTATTTGATTCATGTTCATTCATTTAGTTGTACAGAGGGGTTCTCATTCCACATAGTAATTTGTGAGTACAGTGAATCTTGGTTAGTGTCGCCCCTCCCATGGCTCTGTCCCTGTCTCCCAACCTCACTCATTCCTGTAGATTTATCTGATTCCACTTTTGCACGCACATATTGAGGATTAGCACTGTGTCCACCCACCCTTCCTCTCTCTCCAGTGGTCTCAGTTTGTGTGCTAGACACAGTGCCCCATGAGAGAACTGGAGATGTTACAGCACTGCTGAGAGAAGTCTTAACCTCCAGAATCAAACTGTGTGCATTCAAATACAGGCTGTACCAGTGACCCATAGTGTGATCTTGGGTGAGTAGCTTAATGCGTGTGCCCCACTTGCCTGAGCTTTAAAATGAGAGTAATAATAGTATAGCATATAGCATGGTTGTAGTGCTTAAATGAGTTAATACTGACCTAATTCTTAATGCTTAAATCAGGGTCTGTCCATTTTCAGGCACTGAATAATTATTAGCTAGTATTGTTACTGCATTTGCATTTGTGCAGACTCCATCCCTTGGGCAGACACACCTCTAACTTTCAGCTTGTAGGCTGACACATTCAACACAATTCTTGTTCTGCCTCCTCCTGCTTACCAGATTCCAGAACCTTTTTTTTCTTTTTTGTTTTTTTGCCAGTCCTGGGTCTTGAATTCAGGGCCTGGGCACTGTCCCTGAGCTTCTTTTGCTCAAGGCTAACATGCTACCACTTGAGTCACAGAGCCACTTGTAGCTTTTACCGTGCATGTGGTACTGAGGAATTGAACTCAGGGCTTCCTGCATGCTAGGCAAGCACTCTACCACTAAGCCACCTTCCCAGCCCCCTATTTTTCTTTAAAGATCAAGATTTGTCTATTTCTTTGAAAATATTCAAAGGGGAAAAAAAACCAAAACAACTGTTAAGAATTTGGAAGAGGCATATCTATCTATCTATCTATCTATCTATCTATCAATCAATCTATCTATCTCTATATATGTATACATGTAATTTACAAAAATGTCTTCACATTAGCACATGGTTTGTATGTATTTTTATCATATAAGTGGCATTTGTACCATAATTTCTCTTTTTAAGAATGTCTGCCAACTGTATGTAATGTGTGTGTGTGTGTGTATGAAATCTCAGTTCATTGTTGACTCTTTTCTGTCCCCGTCCTTGGTTTTTATTGAGTGTAGTTGTCTAGCAGTGGGTTTGGAAGATCTGCATTTGGTGTTGCTTCTGGTTTGGTTTCTGTCCCTTTTGATCTTCCTGAGTGTTTGGTTGTCTGAGCGTTGAGCCTCTTTGCTCTGGGACGTTAAAGGACAGACCACAGACAGTGGCTCCTTTCCATCTGCCTGCCCCTAGCTAAGGGCAGTGCTGACGAGATGGGACATTTGAGTCTGACCTTTAACAGGAAGCTGTTTGTACAAAATCAAATGATTTGAGGGTAGGGCTCATTCTCCTATTCCATAGTAAACAATGCTAAATTTATTGGGGCAGTTTCTTATCTGACATGAACTTTCAAGGTGTGTAAATATAACTCAAGAACACTTTTTTCACTTATTTTTAGAGTTTGCGGGTTTAGAAATGAACAAATATAGTGTATCTACAGATTCTTGGCCTTAAAGTTGAACAAATTGTTCAAATGGCTAGTTCTAAGTCTCAGTAGACCTTCCGATCTTTGTTCCAATAATATTAAACTACAAAAATAAGATCCTGAGTAAAGTTTTAATACTCATTCCTTCACTCAGTTTTTTGTTACCCGCTCGTACCTCCATACACACACACGTCAAAGGTTACAGTTGTCCTTTGTTTTCTCTGATTTGATATTTATTTCTACTGGGGACGAGGGAACAAGCCAATACCCATTGGTTTGGAATGAAAGTTCTTTTCTCTAATTTCAGTTACTGTAACCTTTCAATGAGTCCAAGTCCAAGTCCAAGCCTCCAACTTCCCAGTCAATACACCAAATATGTTACCAGAAAGTGAAGAACAGCTAAACCATCTCTTGGTCCTTGTGCCTGGTGAGAGAAGCATTCAGACAGGACTCAAACGTAAGCAAGCATGATAGAAAAGTTTACTGGGGAAAAAAAATATGGCCAAGAAAAAGAGCACATGGCATAGATAAGTGATAGGAGATGGCCCTGGAGCCTGTTGCCGCCATCTTGGTTGTATTCCTCCTTACAGAGCTTGGCTTTGGGATAAATCGAGCAGGGAGTCCTTGGAGATGGCTGGTCTCCTTTCTGTTTCCTGTGAGAGGAAACAGAAAGAGGATTGTTCTGTCTTTATTTCCTCATTCTTTTCTAGCCTCCTGCCCCGATTTCGTTGTCAAGTAGTTTGGGTTTATCACAGAACTCATCCATCTGCAAGTTCTGTAGATCATAATTCCCCGATTGGTTGCTTTTCTACTAACTCCCCTCAGTATCATTAAAATGCTGTTCTCACCAAACTACTTACTAGCCAACTTCCTAAATCTGAAATCATTTACTTTGTGAAGTAACCTGCTAGTATGTCTAGCTAGTATGGATATGATCCATCGCTGATGGTTTATAGTAGTTATTTTGGGAATAAATCGATGCAGGCAGCTGCGTTGGAATAGATCCTTGGGAATAGAATTCCTTGCTCATAGCCTGCTAGCTATGTCATTGCATAACAACCATCCCCCACCTCGATTCCTGAAATAAACACCATTGTATTATTACACCTCACCCGTCTATTTGTTGCAGGGGTTTTCTGACTGGTCCATATTTGGATCTTCTGGGTGACACTGCTAGGTTCAGTTGCATTTATTCGCATCTCTAAGCCCAGCAGTGAATTGACTGTATCTTGGCTGAGCTCCGCTTGGGAAGCATCCAGCTGTTTCTGTGATGCTTCCTCTGTAATCAGTAGATTATCCTGGCACTCCTTCTCATGGTAATGATGACACCAACATAAGATAGTCCTTAACAAGCTAGAATCTACAATGTGTTAAGAAACGAATATGCTGGCCTACATGAAGTCACATAGTAAAGTAGAGGATACTGAAAAGTCACGTGACAAAAGACATAGATAGAGAACGGATCAGATATACAACTTATTTGCATATAATAAGGTGTCTCTTGCTCAGCCCAGGGACTCTGAAGAGGCCTGTCTAGTCCTTGGAGTTTCTAGCCAATAACTGCCACCCTGAAGCATAAAGTAGAGCAGAGAAAAGCAAACTATATCCATGAGTGATTATGTAGGGACAAGAGTTGTCTAGTGCAGACAATGCCCAAGTACTATAAAGTGTTATCAAATAAGGTTTTTTAAAAAAACTCTTGAGTGTTCTGAATCTTCCTCTTGATATATTACTGATTTTGGCATGTTTTCTTTGTCCTTTTTCTTGAACTTGCTATACAAGTAGCATATTATTGTGCCTAGATTTTTTCCCTTGGTATAAACCTTTCCTTGGTTATTAAAGAAGCTTTGTAAATGTAGTGTCTATATAAACGTATTACTGAATGACTACACTGCCATGCACTTAGCCTTTCTCTTGTGGTTTAATATTCTGGTTATTTCTATTGTTTTGTGATGGTAAATAATGACTCAGGGAGCTTATTGATACGTGTTCCACTCTGGGCAGAAAATTCCCAGAGACTCCTTCTCCAAAATAACCAGAAAAGGCTGGGCTGCAAGCTTGGCTGTAGTGGTAGAGCACCAGCTAAGCAAGCAAGCCAAGCAAGAATGTAAGTTCCTGACAATTAAATTAAAGAAAAGAATATAGGCCATCCTGACTTATGTTATGAATATGCCTATGATTTGAGAATGGTTTCACTAGATTGAGAGCACCAGTTTCATCATTTAATTCATATTTCATATTTACTTTTACAGTGTGTATGTGTGTGCATGTATGCATGAATTAAGTGGGAGCACAGTCATCTTGATTATTATGTGGGGATCTATCTCAGGACTTCCTGGTAATTGGAACACTTAAAGCTGTTCCTTTACTGTTCCTTTCATTATTCACAGTGGCCATATTTCATCTTGTTCTCTGTCTTCCAGCCACTGCCAGGTATAGATATTTCTCAGTTTGGGCAACTTGTATGTATTCCTTTCAAGAAGTAGAGACATCGACGCCTTACTTCAGAGCCAAGAACGTGCCATCTATGTTCTCTGCCTCTCTGTTCCTTGCCCACTCTGCCTGAAGCTCTCCTCTGCATGGATCTCCCTGGCTCTGGGTAACCTCCTGGTTCTTAGCCTCTTGGAGAAGCAGTAGTTGGCCTTTGGCCCGTGGTCCCGATTGCTTCTCTAAGTTGAATTGGACGCCTATCTGGCCAGAGAATTCTGCACCAAGCATGTGTAGTCTCTTTCTTCTGGCCGCCATCAGAAGACCCCTTGTTCTCTCCCTGCCCGCCCTGGGCTGGAACATTGCCCACACCCATCACACCACACAGTCAGCAGCTTACAGATCTCATTCGCAAAGGAAAATTCTCACGTTGTGAATGCCTTTTGTATGCAATTATAATCTTTGTGAACTTAAGCTTTAAGTAGCTGTTCCCTCCCTTCCCGGTATTGTACCTTTACAGAATGAAAGGGGTGTCAGATTGTGTGTGTGTGTGTGTGTGTGTGTGAGAGAGAGAGAGAGAGAGAGAGAGGACACAGAGAGAGGACAGAGAGAGAGGAGACAGAGAGAGAGAGAGAGAGAGCACCCATGCATGCTAGTCCTGGGGCTTGAACTCAGGGCCTGGGTACTATCCCTCAACCTTTATATTCAAGGCTAGCACTCTACCACTTGAGTTCCAGCTCCAGTTCTGTCTTTCTGGTAGTTAACTGGAAATAAGATTAGCATAGACTTTCCTGCCTGGGTTGGTTTCTAACCACAATCCTCACATCTCATCCTCCTGAGTAGCTAGGATTACAGGTGTGAGCCACTAATACAGAGCCAGGAGTCAGATTCTTGAGTGAATTTCATAAACAGCTTTGTTCTCCGGAGGATCCTCTGGGCAGGTAGGGTATCTTTAAAGTTCCCCATAAAAGCGTAAGAACATACCTTGGGTTTCTTTATACTTCATTCTATGAAACTTCATTAATACCTCATTTCATTAAAACTGGTCTCAGGTGGGGTGGTCATCTTTCCTTATTCCCTGTCTCCAGCCTCCTCGATTTTCCATTCTTATCCTCTGCCTGCTTTTCCGGGGTGGGACTGGAGTTCTATCCCTGAAGTAACTTGGTGCCGTTGAAGTTTCTAGAAGAATGTGTGTTAGTCGGCAGAGGGGCTGTGGCGGATCTCCCTGTCCGGTCATTCTCTGTACCGCAGCTCAGTGACAATCAGGAAAACTTTGGCAACACGAAGAGACTGAGACCCACCCAGACCCTCTCCTTTTCCCGGATGAGTATTTTGTCCATTTCAGCGAAAGATACATGTCTGTTTCACACTCTGAAGTCCTCCAAACAGCTGAGCAAAGTTGGGAAATCTGGGTGGATTTAAGACATGGGTGGAAAGACAGAAGAATACAAAAAGAAAAAATTGTGTGCTTGGGACATGGGGAATCCTCTGTGTGTAGACCTTGCTTGGTAACCATTTTGCCTCTTGTTTTTTTTTTCTTGTGTATATTTATTTTGAGTAGATAACACAGCGACTTGGTTTGAAAACTCCAAATGCATAACTTAACTACACATCAGACAATTTCCCATGGTTCCATTCCTCACCTACCTGGCCTCTTTCCCGCCCTGCCCATGAAGCAAGGTCTCTCCACTCCTGTGTCATTCTTCCATGGTTTCTTCAGCCATATAGCGTGCAGGCATATGCAAGTAGACTTTGACTTCTTGTTTGCCTACTTGTTTTTGTTCTAGTACTGGGGCTTGAACTCAGGACTCCACATTCTCACTTGGCGTTTTTGCCCAAGATGAGTGCTTTATTGATTGAGCCACACTTCTGCTTCCTAATTACATATTCAAGTCTCACTGACTTTTCTCCCCTGGGCTGGCTTTGAACCACAATCCTCATATCTCAGTCTCCTGAGTAACTAGGATTACAGGCCTGAGGCACTGGCCCCTGGTTACCATTCATTTCTTTGTTTCTCTTCCCTCCTGAATATTCCTTTTGTCAGTTTTTCTTTGCCACTTGGCAGTCCTTCCTTGGAGCTTTGTTCGAGGAGGTGGGTCAATAGTCATCCGTTTTGGTTATATCAAATGCCTGAACAAGTTCTCACGCACATGCCTCTTATTTTTCTTCCACAGAGGAGGTGGAAAGTGAGAAATGGTTTCTGTCCACTGACTTCCCTTCAGCCACCATCAAGACTGAGCCGATTACGGAGGAGCAGCCCCCAGGCCTGGTTCCCTCGGTCACTCTAACCATCACAGCCATCTCCGCCCCTTTTGAGAAGGAAGAACCCCATCTGGAAATCAATACTGGGGTATGCTGTATTCCCCCCATTCCACCCCCCATATAAACAGGTTGGATCAGAAGATACAAATTTCTACTCAAGGCATTTATTCTCTGGGTTTTAAATATTCAAGGTATGCATGAAAATATCAAGAATAGGTTGCCGGGCACCAGTGGCTCATGCCTGTAATCCTAGCTACTCGGGAAGCTGAGATCTGAGGATCTAGGTTCAAAGCCAGCCCACGCAGGAACATCCGTGAAACTCTTATCTCCAATTAAACCACTAGAAAACTGGAAGTGGTGCTGTAGCTCAAGTGGTAGAGCACTCGCCTTAAGCTGAAGAGCTGAGGGACAGCGCCCAGGCCCAGAGTTCAAGCCCCACGACCAACCAAAAAAAAAAATATGTTGACTGGTGTTGGTATTAGTTATATGACATTGTCCACAAAATACAAAGGCTTGGGGGTGGGAGATGGGAAGGAGGAGGCAACAATGCTTGATAAGAAACATACTCATTACCTTGCCCATGTAAATGCAACACCTCTGTATGGCATTTTCACAATCAAAAAAAAATACAAAGGCTTTGTCCAGGAAAATTAGTAACAAGGCTAATTTCATTTTTCTTTGGTTGATACTACAAAATGAAAAATTCATCCAGATGAATATTTATGATGAAAGAAAAAAGATTCCTCATAGTATTTTTTTTGAGCTAGTGAGTGAGGAATAGTTAAGATAATGGTTGAGGATGGGCCTGACATGGTGGTCTATTGCTTGTAGTCCCAGCTACTCAGAAATCAGGAGGATTGCAGTCTAACCTGGGTGAAAAAGTTAGCATAGAGCCAGTCTCCACAAACAAGCTGAGTGGTAGTACATGCCTGTAAATCCCAGTTATTTTGGAGGTTCAGGTAGGATGACTTTTAGGTAAAGACAAAAGGACTAGAGGTGTTACTCAAGTGGCAGAGGACTTTTCTTGCAAGTGTAAGGTCCAAGAGTTGAAATGTCAGTACTGCCCACAAGAGATAATGGCTGAATCCCTACCTTAGAGTACCACTAGGGGGTGCTAGTTTCTATGTCCTGTTTTGCTTTTCGTGTGCGGTGCTGAGTTGCCTTTAGCAAATTAAGGCATTTTCCTTCCTGTGGGTTCATTTTGTGTCGTCTCTGAAAAAGTATGAGAACTCATGAATCTCTTTCTTGGCCAACATCATGGCCTACAGCAAGTAGGCGTTTTCTCCAAGTAGTGTCTGAACTTGGAACAGAATCATGCTCGTCTATCTTCTGGTCCTAGCTTTCCTCTAAGCTCAGAGCCTCAGGTTCTAAACAGTGACTGTAGTAAGAGGCATCATGTCCCATGCCCTGTGAGCTAGATGTAACATCTGTCTGTTCTGGGCCTCTGTACAGCCACAGCCTCCTGTATCCCCTGCTCCTCTTTAAGTAAATGCAGGGTGATGGATGGAAAACCCCAAAGCGGCCTCTGGTACCTTTTCTTGGTAGATCCCTGGATCTCTTTAGTGTATTAGTCTCCTTAGACCAGAAAACTTTAAGCAGCAGTGTAGGTAACATAGCTTAAGCTTAGTGCCCTGTGTGTCGGCTCCATCACTGCTCTTTCCTGTGGGGTATGGGTATCTCATGGTTGGATGTCATTGGTTGCTAGGAGAAAAGGGTGTGGCTTAATCAGAACACAGTACTGTACTGCAAGACAGACTGGAGGTCTGTGACCCTTTAACATTGTGCCAGAGTATTTTTGTCATTGGACTCCCACAAAACCAGTAGAGGAAAGCAGTGATAAGTGAGCTTGCGCTTTTAATTAACTCATTAGTTTAGTGTTGTACTGGGACTTGAACTCAGGGCCTCACATCTTGCTCCACTTTTTCCACTCACTTGAGCCATACTTTCACTTCTGCCTTTCTGCTGATTCATCAGAGATAAGAGTTGGATTTGTCTGCCCTGACTGGCTTTGAACATCCATCCTCAGATTTCAGCCTCCTGAGTAGCTAGGATTACAGGCGTGACGCAATGGAAGTAGGCAGCCTTGAGCTTTTTTATGATGATATCTTGAGGGGTCCATCCGCTGAAATGTCAGGCTTGGAAGGTAGAAGAAAAATAAGAACTAGAATAACCCCAGTCAAAAAAGCAGTGCTTGCAGAGTCAATTCTGGTCTGAGAGGAAGCAAATAATAAAGAGCTTGCCTCTGTTTCTTTAAGGTTGGTGTTTGTTTTTAAGAATGATGTTTGAAATTCTTCCTGCAGGTTGATTCCTCATGCCAGACAATCATCCCTAAGATTAAGCTGGAGCCTCACGAAGTGGATCAGTTCCTTAACTTCTCTCCTAAAGAAGGTATGGCCTTTCTTTCTCTATCCCACGTGGTCTGTCTGAAGAGAAGCAGAACTTAGGTAAGAATGCTGGGTTCCTTGGCACTGTGGGTGTCAGTGTACAGAGCTGCTCAGCTCTTTAAAATGTTCATTCCAAGTAAATATTTTGAAAGTGAAATATTAGTCCCCGTCTAGCTTAATTTCCAGCTAAGTGTTACTGTGCTTTGAATCATAGCTAGAAGGAGAATCTGCAATAGCTTCTGGTCCCTAGCAGCTCTGGCTTCATCAAAACAGCTCAAGTTTCCATCCTTTGTAAATTGGATGTATAATCTGTTTGCTAGGCTTTTTGTTTTTTTGATTTTTGGTTTTGGTTTTGTTGTTTTTTTTGTACTGATACTGGAGCTTAAACTCAGGGCCTGGGTCTTCCGTCCTTTAGATTTTTTACTCAGAGTTGATGCTCTACCATGTAAACCACACCTCCACTTCTGCCTTTGTGCTGGTTTCTTGAAGATAAGAATCTCTTGTACTTTCCTGCCCAGGCTGGCTTTGAACGGCAATCCTCAGATCTCAGTAATTAGGATCTGAGTAATTAGGATTACAGGCATGAGCCACTGGTACCCAGCTTCTATGTGATGTTTTAAATGTTGACTTTGGATGACAGCACACAGAGCCCCTTCCTACATAGTGATGCTTCTGGCCTCGGATTATGTGTATCTTTGAGCTTTTTCCTGACATCCATTTAGAACTACTTAATGTCATACTCGACATTGTTTAGCCTTTTAAATTCTACCCATCGGTAGAGACCATCTCCCTCTTTCCTCTCCTGTGAATCCTGTTGTTGGGATTCTGGATGCAGACCCCTGGGTCTCAGAGGGTCTGGGGATGCTTTCTGTGTCTCGATTATACACATGCTTCTGCTGGGATACCAAATGCCCCACCTCTGTGCCCGAATTCATCACGTGACCTCCCTCTCCCTTGATATCTTCAATACAGGTTCATCATGTGGTCAACAAAGTAGAAATTACTAGAAAGGTGTATGAATGTGCACCCATTGTCTATAAGCAGGGCTCATGGAACTATAATCTTATCTCTGTTCCCTCAGAAATAACTCCAGATTTGATTGGTGGGGATTTAATCAGTGTTGGCCCTTTATTTACCTCCACTGATCTGAATAGAAAGGGTGGACATTTTAAAATTCACAATATCGCCGAATATCAACATTGAGGCATTATTCCTTGGTGTTGAACAATAAACGTGAATGCCTTCTAACTTTAGATTCCGCTTAAAAGTAATTCCCTTTTTCTATGGCATCGGTTATCACTATCAACTGCATCTTGTTCTTTTAAAGTTCATGTTGTGTTATGATTCAGACAGTAGGATAACCCCGATGATGGGTTTAGAATCTAGAGTCAAAGGAGGAGGGCTGTTTCAAGAATCAAGAAGAGAGCAGTCTTTCCTCATTACCCTGGACAAAGAGAGATAAGGACATTCAATATCCTTGAATGCAGGAGAGTTTGTAGACCATCCTCAGTACTTCAAGTAACCCAAGAGTGTCATTTCACACGATGTTTAGAAATCAGATCCTGAAGCACTAGTTTCTGGATGGGCTGTTCTCCATGCATGGAGAAGGTTCAAGTTTGTGTCTCTGGCTTTTCCTGTCATTTTCATTTCTTTCTTTTGTGGAGTTCCCCCTGCTTGGGAAAGAGCAAAGTATCTGAATAACTTGGGCTTTGGCCAAGTGAGCTCTTGATACTCTTGAAATTCTTACTAGTTATTAGGAAAGTACCTGTACTGTATGGTACGAAGCTCCTGATTGGCTAAGCTACTTTCTATATTTTTGTTCTTCCTGATCATCAATTGCTATGCATTCATGGCTATGAGGAAAAGTCATAGAATACCTGCTTTCTAGCTGAGCACATATATAGTTAAAGCACAGCTGCTGGTTCAAATGTTAGGAATTGAGAAAATGAGTTTATTTTAGAATATTCTTTGGCTTGAAGAGTTCCTATAGATACTAAGATGCTCGGGGAACTCTTCTGAGGAAAAGGAAAAGAAAAAGCAGCTGGAGTGGGGGTGGAGGAGGAAGGTATTGACAAAAGAGAAGGGTGTAAGGGAGAGGCCTGCCGAGGACCTGGGAAGGGGGTGGCTAAGAGGGACACCCCCTCTTGTGACTGCTGATAATCAGGTCTTTCTATAGGACCCTTGGCTCCCTGCCTGTTTGTCATCAACATGGGCAGTGGTGGGTGTGGTCATTTTTCTTAGGTCAGTCGTTGGATTAGAAATGTTTCTTCCCATCAGTAGAGCCCTGAGAAGCCTCCACTTGGAGAAAGGCAGGGCGTGGGGTGAGACACCTCCCACTGAGCTAGCCAAGCTGTCTGTAAGGCCAGCAGGCGCCCGGCCTGCCAGAGCGCTCCTCTCCCAGAGCTCTATCTCCCTTGGTTCAGTAATGGGCCCTGGGCACAATGGACCTCTTCAGCCACTGTTCAGAAAAAGAGAGAGGGGGCCCTAAGAGTGCCTTTGTCCAGGTAGGAGCCACACAGGTTCTTCCATCAAAGCCTAGCCCTTCTGCCTTGCAGGTGTCTCCCTGGCACCCACAAGGTGTCATCCGTCCTGGCAGAGTATAGCAGTGCCCCTCCCCCCCAGGAAAGGCTTTGGGGGTGAGCAGGCTCCAGGCCAGGCCTGCCCCCCTCAACGAAGGAGCTTTTCTCCAAGGACTCCACAGGGGCTCCAAGGTTTGCTGTTTTTCCTCAAAGATTTTCTTTTAAATGCATACTCCATTAGCATGAGTTACAAGTCAGACTATCAAAAAAAATCCACAGTGTATAAATCTTGCCAAGCGTGGTCACGTCACCCCCAAATTTCTCCCTGTCAACCGGGTATCGTCCCCTTCCTAGCGCCTTGGGTTTGCTCCCCGTGTCTCTTTCTGCAGAACGGGAATGCAGTTCTCATCCCGTGCATAGTGGCTTCACCCCGTTCCCAACTAGGTCAGCTCGGGGAGCCAACACAGGTGTTTAACCACGCTACAGAGGGGTGAAATGACGCTCTTTCCCTCAGCCTCCGTGGACCAGCTGCACCTGCCACCAACTCCTCCCAGCAGTCACAGCAGCGACTCTGAGGGCAGCCTGAGCCCCAACCCACGCCTGCACCCCTTCGGCCTGCCTCAGACCCACAGTCCTGCCAGAGCCGTGCCCCGCGCCCCATCCGCCCTGTCCACCTCTCCCCTCCTCACAGCGCCCCACGTGAGTATCCGCCGAGCCTTTGCGAAGAGACTGGAACCCTCTCAGTGTGGCATTTACCCTTCTAGGAAGTTTCTGGTAATGGAAGTGTTTTCCATTTTCTAGGGCTGTCATAAAATAACCAAGATGGGATCAGTTATTTAAAAACAAGAAAAGAGGTTTATTTGGGCTTGGAGGTTTGTGCATGAGAAAGTGTAAGAGCATCTTCTCGGCCTTGTGGGGAGGGTCACCTACTGCTCCGTGCTTGGTGGAGAAGCAGAAGGATGCGGGCAGAGGCACAGGAAGATATAAGCAGGAGAGATGAGGGGTCGGCGACCCCCTCCTCTGTAACGGTCCACTCCAGCCCTGCGAGACCTACCTTCCTCCCACTAGAAAGGCACCCATCCCCCTCCTCTCCATCTCTCCTCTCAGCACAGCCCCATTGAGCTTCAACAGGAGCTGTGTTCAAACTATCGAGTGCCAACAACCCTCAACGTTATTAAACAGCTGCCCACAAATCTCACCTGGCCCCCAAATTCTCTTCCTTTTCTTCCGCTCATTTCCAGTCTTGACTTGTAGTTCCATGTTCCAAAGCTGCAAGAACGAGGGATCAAATTGTGTTCTTTTCTCTGCAGAATTATACCATACATATTGAGTTCTTAAGATATGTCATAGGAAATGTCTTTCATATTTTAGATAAACAACCTTGAAGAATGTACACATCTCTCTGGGATTAAGTTCTTTGATGCCTAAAGCTCAAACACATAATTTAAATACATAACTTAAAGTTGGGTTTTTGTTTGTTTGTTTGTTTGTTTTTGGTCATTCATGGAGCTTGATCTTGGGCCTGGGCGCTGTCCCTGAGCTCTTTGGCTCAAAGCAAGCACTCTACCACTTGAGCCACAGCACCACTTCTGGTTTTCTGGAGGTAAGAGTCTCATGGACTTTCCTGCTGGGTGGGGCTTTGAACCGAGCCCCTCAGATCTCAGCCTCCTGAGTAGCTAGGATTAAGGTGTAAGCCACTGGCACCTGGCAACTTAATTTTTTTAAGTGTGGGGTGACTATTTCTAGTGCTGGTACTGGGACTTGAACTCAAGGCCTCACGCTGTCGCTTGGGTTCTTCAATCAAAGTGAGCATTCTACCACTTGGGCCATATTTCCACTTCCAGTATTACATGGAGATGAGTCTCACAGATTTGTCTGTCTGCGGTGGCTTGAAAGGTGACTCTCACATCTCAGCCTCCAGAGTAGCTAGGATTGTAGGAGTTGATTACCAGCACCTGACATGAACCTAGCCATTTTTTTTTTGTGGGGGGAAGTGGAGTGAATAAAATAGTATTTTATTTTTAATTCTTTTATCATTACGTAGTTATACAAAGGAGATGGCCATTTAACAAAGCAGTTTATGAAGACAATATGTCTTGATCAATGTCAACCCTTTCAACATTCTCACCTAACCTTTCGCTCCCTAAACTGCCCAAATAGCTTATATCATATACATCTGTGTGCCTTCATGGACCATTCCATACCATGTATTTATGGAGAAAATCTGTCTCATGTCATACCCATGTATGTTTTCCTATGTCTACCTACCTGTGTAGGCTTTCAATATCAACACCCACACTGTGTCAAGAGCTCCTTTCTGACTGTAGGAAGAGGCATCTATTACTTTTCAGAATGCAGTGGTGCTGTTTTCTTGGAAGCAAACCATTCCCTTTTCTGTCAGAATGTCTGAATCTAAGTCTTATCACCTACTCTAAGCCTTCCCTCAGCCCACAAATGCATACCTCCTGTTTTAAAGCACGTTTAGGATAGTATAGTTTACCATCTCTCATCCTTTCTTGGGTATCAGTTCAGCTCAGGGTCTGGATCAGACACCACTTAAGAGGCGGAGTTTGTTTGCAGCCTTCACTGAGTCTGGTAGAGGATGCAGTTGTGTGGATATATGTGAGTCATTCCATTCTGGGCTAAATGAGATGAGTTCCAATTCTCACCCTCATTGCTGATGGTCAGCCCAGGACTGCCGTGGAAGTGGTCTGCAGGTGTTTCTCTGGGCCATTGAGCCTTTTAGCTAGAAGAGGGGGTGTGGAGCAATCCTGGTATGGATAGAAGTAGAACATCAAAGCGTTTGTACAATACAAAGCTCCAGCTGGATCTTCCATCGCTCCTAGGCTGCGAAGTCTCCAGGGATGGGGATATGGAGTCTGTATTTTTACTTTTGTTTTTTCTTTTTTACGGTGTGAGTACTGGGACTTGAAGTCAGGGCCTGGGCACTGTCCCTGGGCTTTTTCACTCAAGGCTGCCACTTGAGCTATTGCTCCACTTCTGGCTTTTTTTTTTCTTGGTTAATTGGAGATAAAAGTCCCGTCGATTTGTCCTCTCAGGCTGGTTTTGAAGCGAGATCCTTAGATTCTAGCCTCCTGACTAGCTAGAATGACAACCATGGGGAACCGGTGCTGGCTCATGGTTTTACTTTAGAAATGAGAGAGATAGCAGAGTGGGGGCCTCTTCATCCTTCCTGCTGCATTAGGATTCTTGGGTTGAGAGGTCCAAGTTAAGAAGTGAGGCTTCTCTGAATCCCTGCATTTCACAGGCCCCGTGTCTCCCCTGGAGAGCAGGGAATGCCCATCCCTGCATTGTTAGCCGGGCGCTGGGACAGGTTCTTGTCACTCTCCTAGGGCAGTTCTTGAGCGCACCCGGTTCATCCCTGTGACCTTGCTCTGCCTTGTGGTCTACCCAGAAACTGCAGGGATCTGGCCCACTGGTCCTGACCGAGGAGGAGAAGAGGACCCTGATTGCGGAGGGCTATCCCATCCCCACCAAACTGCCCCTCACCAAGTCCGAGGAGAAGGCCCTGAAGAAGATCCGGAGGAAAATCAAGAACAAGGTAAGCTGTTCACAGCGAGGCACTTCCCCGTGAGACAGTGGGAAGGAGCCAGTCCTCCCGCTCTTCCTCCCGCCCAAGAGCCAGCGCTGGCGGACACGGCTCTGTCCACCACGAACACCTAGACCAGCTCACCCACCTTGTCTTCCTCCAGCTCCTTCCATCCCTTGGAGTCTTGGACTCCCAAAGTAGCGTACATACCCCTAGCTACCCAAGGACCCACTCCACAGTAGGCCTTCCATTTATACTCATTTTTCAAAGTCTCAGCCCTCTACGTTTCACATTTATGATGGATATAACATATATATAATTTATGAATGTATATATGTATTAGTGGTGCTTATTTGCCTTTTTTTGGTAGTAGTAGTGCCGGGGTTTTGAACTCATGCTAGCTAGGCAACCAAGGCTCATTCCAAGCCAGATTTTTTTAAATAATTTTTTTTATTGTCAAGGTGATGTACAGAGGGGTTACAGTTACATAAGGAAGGTAATAAGTATATTTCTTACCAAACTTGTTACCCCTTCCTTCATTTTCCTCCTACTGCCCCTCCCCCTCCCCCTCGAGTTGTACAGATCATTTGCAACATATTGTCTTGTGAATATCAATGTTGCAGCGGTTCCCTCCTCGTCCTTTGTCTCACCATTTTGTTGTTCCCCTTCCCTTTCCTAATTCAAATAAACGAGGGTACCAACATCAAATACAGTGACAACAGGGGGAAGAACATACGAAAGAAACAAATCACATAGTACATTAACAACAACAACAACAAAGAGAAACCCCTTGTGTCCATGTCTTGGAGTTCATTTTGCTTAGCATCATCTTATATGGTCATATGTACCTAGCTGTTGTGCTCTTCTGCTTATCTTCCTAGCTGGATTTTTTTTTTTTTAATGGGGAAGTGGCACTGAGGTTTAGAACTCAGGGCCTCATGCGTGCTTGTGTGTCTTGCTTGTTTAGCTAGTGCTCTACTGCTTGAGCCACGCCTTTAACCCTGCCTTTTGTTGATTATTTTGGAGCTAGAGTCTCATGGACTTTTCTGCCAGGGCTAGCTTTGAACTGTAATCACCTGGGAGCTACCAGCTCCTAGCCAGATTCTTTTCTTTTCCTTCCTTCCTTCCTTCCTGCCTTCCTTCCTTTTTTTCTTTTCTTCTGTGTTTCCTTCCTTTCTCTTTTCTCTCATTCTTTCTCTCTTTCTTCTTTCTTCCCTCCCTCCCTCCCTTCCTCCCTTCTTCCCTTCTTCCCTTCCTTCCTTCCTTCCTTCTTTCTCTCTCTTTCTCTGTCTGTCTGTCTCTTTCTCTCTCTCTGTCTCTTCCCCTCTCTCTGTCTCTCCCTCCCTCCACCCCCCGTGTTTCATAATGGAAAAAAAATCTCTTGTCAG
Organism: Dipodomys ordii; assembly: GCF_000151885.1. Classification (NCBI taxonomy): domain Eukaryota; kingdom Metazoa; phylum Chordata; class Mammalia; order Rodentia; family Heteromyidae; genus Dipodomys; species Dipodomys ordii. The sequence continues at coordinate 5,388,346 of NW_012267272.1, read as the reverse complement.
TTGATCTCTTCTCCGGGCTCAGCCATTGCTTAGTCCTCAGCCTTGCAGGATTGAGCAGGACTGACTGACTGACGGGGCCAATGCACAAGAAAGCAGGAAGGAAGAGGCAAAGGCAGCAAAAGGCAAGAGTAAAGGGAATACTACTCTTCATCCATGTGCAGAACTAGCACATGTGTTTGCCTGTCTGTGCCCAGTTGGCTTTATTTGATCTAGATGGAGCTCTCTTCCATCTAGAAAGCCCTCACCTTTCAGAGGTCATGTAGTTTGTGACCTACAAGTTTGTTTGAGCTTCTGGGCAGTGCCTTTTTCCAAGGCCAGAGCTGATGGAGCCTGATGGTGATTCCTGATTGAGCTGACAAGTTAAACAAGCCGGAAGTGGGCACAGAATTGAGTGGGCCTTGCTGATTTCTATGTTAACTGCCTCCTGTCTTCCATCCACACAAAACTGGTTTGCGTACTGCGTTGGCAATTCATCCAGTTCTCTTCCTTGTTTCTCAGATTTCTGCCCAGGAGAGTCGAAGAAAGAAGAAAGAATACATGGACAGCTTAGAGAAAAAGTAAGCCTTCTAACCCCAGGCTGGGCTGATTGGGATGTAGGTGCTGGGTCTGTGGGAGGAATAGAGTTCCCCCTGCTTCTTGGGTACCTTAAAAGCCTGTATTAGATCCACTGTGCTTTGCCTGCCACCTAGTGGTCATTTGGAAGGGGAGGTTAGAATACTAGTAAGAAGGAAAACTAATGTCTTAGACATTAGAACCACAGGATCAGCTCAGGATCACCCCTTGCAGTCCTTGGAGGCTTTCTTTCAAGCAAGTACAAATTGACATTCCCGAAACGTCGCAGAGGAGGCATGCTGCTTCTGCTGAGCCCAAGAGAGCCGTGCTGTGTAGCCGGGTCAGGAGCCTGGCGTCAGTGCTTCATGCTTTATCATTTCTGACCACTGTAATTCATGCTGCAGGACAGGGACTTTCTGCAAAAAGAACACTTGAAGGCACGCTTTGATTTTCTGAAAAGCCCAGACCACCAGGAGGCTTGTTTGAAAAAAGATGAATTCAATACAATTTTTATTAGCCTGAGAAGAAAAAAAAATTTCTCTAGCAGACGAGTTTATACAATTTCAAATGAGAAAGAAGCCTCAGTCCCAGAAATGAGTCATTCTGTGTACCCAAGGAAAGGAGTAGTTGGTGGATTCCAAATGATTCTAGAAGTATTGACTATTTGGCATTAACACAGCCCCATTCTGTCCCATCACTTACAAAGGCAATCAGGGCCCAGTATTTCTCTGAGAAACTTTCTGCCTCTGTTGGGTACGTGAGCTGCAGATCCCCCTTCTTTTTTATGGTTCCCTGTTGTCCCCAACCCACACTTGTGGCTTCGTAAGCCATGGCTGGCCTGGGAGCACAGCCCATAGCTCCAGGTGCCCGTAAAGCAGAGGAGGAGAATGAGGACAGTGGGGAAGAACTGAGAAGCAACAGGCCATGACACCCGGAAGGAGTTCCACGTGTCTGATCACCCCCAGTTACCTCCCCTTACTGAGGTCTGGCTATCTTGGACGGGCTGGGCCTGTCTCTGTCCTCTCCCTTCCTTTCCGATCCTCCCTGCTGGCTGTATGGTAGATCATTGATCTCCTTGCTCCTTTATAGGGTGGAGTCCTGTTCCACTGAGAACCTGGAGCTTCGGAAGAAGGTGGAGGTTCTGGAGAACACCAACCGGTGAGTGGCCCTGTGCGGGCAGCCAAGCAGCCTGCTGGGGGTGGGGGAGGGGGGTGGAGGGAAGAGGGAAGGAAAATGGGAGGGGCCGCACTAAAGGTGCCACTGTGTCTCTCGGCTCAGGATGGCTGTGCTCCACCTACCCGTTCCTGCTCCTTGGGCCACCCCATGCACACGCATGCACACATGTATGTGTGCATACACACACAGTAAACCTACGCTCACGTGAACACACTGGGTAAAACACACATGCTATTTACTTTTATCCTAAAAAATAATACAGAGTTGATGGGGAAGCATGACAGTAATTGTTATAAGGAGCTGAATGAAAGGTAGAGGAGGGTCCAACTCAAGTGATAGGCTCCCTGCCTTATAAGCAGGGAGGGAGGGGGAGAAGGGAGGGCTCCCAAAGAGTGAGCAATGAGAGAGTTCAGGAGAGTCTGGGAACAGAGCTCTTCTGAAAGTGGCACTCAACTCAGGGCTGGGCAAAGAGGCATCGCCCACTTGAGTGTCACTTAATTTTAGCCACAGACCCTTTGTTAGTTGAAAAGAGAGCAGCAAATCAGGTTTTAAAACTTGTGTGTGTGTGTGTGTGTGTGTGTGTGTGTTTACTGAATTAAGGAATTGCATTTCAAACCAATCTGGAGAAACTGCAGGACGGAGTTCAGGGTTCTTTGAGCACTTGTGCCAGGCTCTGTGGCAGCCGCTGAGCAGACATCATGAACTCACTTAGCCCTGTGACATGGGGCTGTTATTTTATTCCCATGATGAAAGAGACAGCAGAGACTCTGAGCCAGGCCGTGACTCGCCCAGGGTCACCGGACAGGAGCTAGAGCTCTTTACTCTCAGACATCTCCACACAGGAGGAGCATATGCAGGTGTAACTCAGGGCCATAGAATGTGTCATTATGCATGTAGAGTGCTCTGAAAAATGGAACTATTTGTTAATCCAAGAATCCTGTCACCCTTATTGTTACAGGTCTGACAAATCAAGTAGCAAAAAACAGATTTGGGTGGAGGTAGGAAAATACTGATTAATAATTTTAGGGCCGGGCACAGGTGGCTCACACCCATAATCCTAGCTACTCAGGAGGCTGAGATCTAAGGATGGTGGTTCAAAGCCAGCCTGAGCAAGGAAAGTGTGTGAGACTCTTTATCTCCAATTAACCACCAGAAAACCAGAAGTAGCACTGTGGCTCAAAGTGGTAGAGCGCTTGCCTTGAGCCAAATTGCTCAAGTGCAGTGCCCAGGCCCCGAGTTCAAGCCCCACAATGGACCAAATAATATTTATTATGATTATTATATCATTTTATTTTGTTTATGTTTATTTATTATTATTTAAATCTCAGCATTATTGGCTAGTAGCAGTTTTGAAGAGGTTAGGGTGGGATCTAGCTAAATCTCTTTGCATGTTGTGGAGGTGACCGTGCAGTTGGCATCCACTTCCTGAATCTCTACGGTTTACTGCTCAAACAGCAGGCTAAGGTACACTGAAGTTGAACTCCCATGGGTGGGAATGTTGGATCCCCTGGTGGTTTCCGAGGCCAGTGTGGGTTCTGGTTTCACTGCTCACCTTTGGACCTCGGTCTCCAGAGATGCCATCTCTGCTCTGTCTCTCTTGACTGCATTGTGGACAGGTTTCCTGAGGCTTTTCTTATTCTCTGGACCCTGCTCCAGAGAACCTGTGGAATCCTGTGCAGATAGGAGTCCCTAAAAGCTACCCTGACCCTTACAGCTGTGGAAGCCCTATGTTTATAAGTAGGAAAAGTCCTGGCCATGAGTTGGGGTAAAGGAGCTGAGGAATCATTTAAACTAGTCTAGTTTGGGTCCGGGCTTGATTTTTGACTAGAAGCTCTGCTGCTAAGACTTGACATGGCCACACGGGGGCAGCAGAGTCACAGCAGGGTGGTAGTAGAGCCTAGAGGGTACCTGTGAGGGAGGAGGGCCCACAGGGCCATATGGCCTGGGAAAAGCACCTCCCTTTCCCTCTCTAGCTAACTGTGCGGTGTCTTGTTTGTTTATTCTTGGGCTATCTTGAAAATCTTTATTTTCAATTGTTGGCTTAAATTATATGTGTGTGTGTATCTATCTACCTATCTATCTTCAAACTAGTTGATAACACTCATTACTTAAACCTTTATCCTAGAGAAACTCTTCTGTATCTTTGCTTATGTTCCAGCAAAGAACTCAGTCTGTCACCCTGTACTTACTACAGTCCCAGAATCCTGCCCTGCCATTTAGCACAGTAATCCGAATGTATTCACTACAGACTATATTGGCTTTGCTTTAGCTTTCTAGTATAAGTTCTTCACAGGCTCCTTTTCTACCAAGAGCTACAGGAAAACTGGCTTTCTGACTACCAGCAATTCTTCAGTAATTGCAGGCAGATCAGTCTTGAAGGGTTTTAGAACTATAAGAGTCATATCTTCAATTATTAGTAGAATATTTTCCCAAATTAAACTTTTGTTAGTGAATTTGAGGGTAAGATATCTCTACAAGATGTAGATTTCATTTCTGTTGGGTATATCTACTTCCTAGTGGGTTCACTGGCTGAGGTGGTAGTTCTGGTTTTGATTTTTTTTGCGGGGGGGTCTAGTTGTGGGGCCTGAACTCTGGGCCTGGGCGCTGTCCCTCAGCTCTTCAGCTCAAGGCTAGCACTCTACCACTTGAGCCACAGCGCCACTTCCCAACTTTTTTTTTTTCTGCTTATGTAGTGCTAAGAAATCGAACTCAGGGCAAGTATCTACCGCTGAGCCACCTTCCCAGCCTCGTTGTCATGTTCTTAACCATGGTTTTTATATCTTGTCTCTTCAGGTCCTTTGCCCACATTTTAATTTTAATTTTTTGCTGTTGAATTGTATGAGTTTCTTCTATATTTTGGTTGTCAATTGTTTATGGTTATATGGTTTATAAATATTTTCTACAATACCTAGGCTACTACTTGATTTTATTGTCTCTTTAGCTGTGTAGACACTTTTGAGTTTGATTCAGTCCCCGTTGTTTTTTTTTATATTTTCCTTAATTTAAGATGCACGTATAATATATGCCCATTTACAAATTTTAAAACCAGGCTGTTAAAGCAGGGAAAGGCTCTGGGCAGTCAGTGGTGTCATCCTAGCTACTCCAGAGACTGAGATCTGAGGATCAACGTTTGAAGCTAACCAGGGCAAGAAGTCCGTGATACTCTTTTCTCCAATTAATTGCCAGAAAACTGGAAGTGGCGCTATGGCTCAAAGTGGTAGAGTGCTCACCTTGAGCAGAAAAAGCTTAGGGATAGTGCCCAGGCCCTGAGTTCAAGCCCCAGGACGGACAAAAAATGAGAAACAGGGAAAGTTTTTGTTTGTTAGTTTTTTTTTTTTTTGGGTCCGGTCGTGGGGCCTGAACTCTGGGCCTGGGCGCTGTCCCTCAGCTCTTTAGCTCAAGGCTAGCGTTCTACCACTTGAGCCACAGCGTCACTTCCGGCTTTTTTCTTTTTGCTTATGTGGTGCTGAGGAATCGATCCCAGGGCCTCAGGCATGCAAGGCAAGCGCTCTACCACTGAGCCACCTTCCCAGCCCCTGTTTGTTTTGTTAGTTTTGTTTATTTCATTGCTTGCAGTTTTATTGAGGTGTATTTGACAGATAAAAGTCATACTTTTTTACAGCCTATAGTGTCATAATTTGATCTATGTGTATATTGTAAAGTGATTACCACAGTCGAGTAAATTAACATACCCAACAACTTGGCATTGTTCCCTGTTGCTCCCTCCCTCCCTCCCTTCCTCCCAGTGAAAAGGTTTAAGATTTACTGTCTTGGCACAAGTATGCATGCAGCATTAGTAATTATAGCCACTTGCTATACATTTGATCCATAGGACTTACTCATTTTACAGCTGAAACTATGTCTCCTTTGACTAATGTCTCTCCATTGCCCGCCCCACTTCCTAGCTCCTGGAAGCTACTTTCTAATCTCTTATTTCTATTTTTTTATTTTTATTATAAAGATACTGTACAGAGGGGTTAGTACATGAGCAGGGTAATGAGGCCATTTCCTATCGAGCATTGTTACCTCCTCCTTTGGTTTTCCCTTATCATTCCTTCCCTTCCTACTTCCTGCTCCCCTCCCTTACTACTTCCTGCTCCCCAAAGTTATAAAGTTCTAAAGTTCGTTTTCCAACATAGTACCTTGTACATCGCATTGGTACAATGAGTCATCCTGTATCCTTATTTCAGCATTTTGTTATTTCCCTTCTCCTCCCCGAATTAGAAAAACGTATAGACAAGATGCAGGACACTGGAATCAAATACAGTGACAAAAGGGGTTATACCATGGGAGAAGAACATACAAAGAAACAAAAAAAATCACATAGTGTACATTATAAGTACATTAAAAAGAACAGCAAGAAAGATAAAATCTCTTGTGTCCCTATCTTGGGGTTCATTTTGCTTGGCATCAGCTTATATGGTCATATGTACATAGCCTTTAACCTTTTTCTGCTTGTCCTAGATATCTACTAGTTATTGCAGATAAGGGAAACCATGGGACCTATGTTTCTTTGGGCCTGGCTTACTTCACTCAATATAATTTTTTCCCAAGTCTTTCCATTTCCTAACAAATGGGGCAATGTCATTCTTTCTGATGGAGGCACAGAATTCCAACACACACACACACACACACACACACACACACACACACACACTTTTCTTGATCCATTCATCTACTGAGGGGTATCTGGGTTGGTTCCATATCTTAACTATGGTAAATAATGCTGCAATAAACATAGTTGTGCTGGTAACTTTAGTATGGCCTTGTTTGTGATTGTTTGGGTAAATGTCTAAAAGTGGGTTTGCTGGGTCATAAGGGAGCTCTCTGTGGAGTCTTTTGAGGAACCTCCATACTACTTTCCAAAGTGGTTGAACAAGTTTACTCTCCCACCAGCACTGCATTAGGGTTCCCTTCTGGCCATATCCCCTCCAGCATCTGTTGTTACTAGAGTTCTTGATTTTAGCCATTGTAACTGGGGTGAGGTAGAATCTCAGTGTTGTTTTGATTTGCAGTTCTTTTATGGCTAGAGAAGTTGAACATTTCTTCATGTGTCTATTGGCCATTCCTATTTCCTCTTCAGAGAAGTCTCTCTTTAAGTCTTTAGCCTATTTATTAATTGGGCAGTTGTTTCTTTGAGGATTTGTTGTTGGGGGATTTAATTTTTTGAGTTCCAGGTATATTTTAGATATGAGACCCTTGTCTGTTGTATGGCTAGTGAAGATCTTACTCTCCCAATCCATGGGCTTTCTATTGATCTTGCTAGCTGTGTCCTTTGCCATGCAGAAGCTCTGCAGTGTCATGCAATCCCATTTGTCCAACCTCTCTTTGATTTGTTGTGTTTCTGGGTCTTTATTTAGAAAATTTCGGCCTGTGCCAAGGAACCCTAGAGTTTCTCCTATTCCTTCCTGTAATATTTTCAGGGTGTCTGCTTTTACTTGAGGTCTTTGATCCATTTGAAGTTGATTCCGATGCAGGGTGATATATAAGGATCTAGCTTATTTACCAATTTTGCCAGCACCATGTTTTGTTAGTTGTGGGGCTTGAACTCTGGGCCTGGGTGCTGTCCCTCAGCTCTTAAGCTCAAGGTGAGCACTCTGCCACTTGAGTTACAGTGCCACTTCTGGCTTTTTGAGTGGTTAACTGGAGATAAGAGTCTCATGGGCTTTCCTGCCTGGGCTGGCTTTGAACCACAATCCTCAGATCTCAGCCTCCTGAGTAGCCACAATTATAGGCATGAGCCACCAGTGCCCAGCTTATTTCTGAGTTGGACCTTGTTTTTTCCTTTCGGATCTCCACATAAGTGATAGCATACAGTCTTTGTCTCTGTCTGGCTTCTTTGCCTTTTAAACCAGGCACATTTGTCACTGCTGCAGTGTCTCTTCGCTGGGAGCCTCTGTGGGGACTCCCTGCAGTGCCTGAATATTCCATGCTTACTTCTTGGTCTTCAAACTCACTTCTCCTGATGGGCAACTTCTTCACATGGTCACGGCTGACCCTTGGTGTGCTGCGATCTTCCCGTGGGTAATTTGTGCAGAAGCTCCTAGGATTATCGTGCCTAAGACCTGTGACTGTTCATTACCTCAGCTTGAGAGACAAATGAGTGGGAATAGGTCATGGGCCTCCAGGCCCTCCTTCTTCTCCCCTGCCTGCCTCCTGTTTCCTATCGAGAGCTTCTCCTTGCTCAGAGGACACCACAGTGTCCAGAATGACCACAGGGTTTAAACCCTCAGCTCCTCTGCCCCGAAGCTGGCTGGAGAGTACTGGTCACTGGGGAGCAGGGAAAGGGAGACGCGTAGACACGTACTCATTGTTGGACACACAATTAAACACTGCTTGAACTAAACACAGGGCTGGGCTGAACACACACAGAGCTGTGTGGGTGCTGCTTTTGATGCCTTCCGCATTAGTATTCTTTGGGCACAGCTGGACAAAAGTAGAAGTGACTGCAGTATGTGGATAGGTTCCTGGGTGACAGAAGTAGGTGGGAAGCCTGGGGTGCCATTGTTTCCTGCCACAGGAAAGGGGGCTAGGCATTTCATCACTGAGCAAATGAAGGGCAAATGGTAGCTCTGGGCATTTTCCCAGTGCTGGACTACCAGAGCGCGGTCTGCAGGGCTTCTTCTGTCTCTCCAGACCAACGGTCAGGGTCACGTGATAAGTTGATTTGAATCTGTTTGCACTGGACTCATCAGTGAGCTTCTGGCATCATATTGGAGAAGATTCTTTTCTCTGAGCTTGGGAACAACACGGTGGGGATAGCCTCATCACCCCTCTTCCTCCAGCTTTCTTCTGAGAACCTCTTCAAGCCGCATTGGCAGTGTGAATTCCCCTTCCTCCTTCCATTGCTTACCACACAGCATCAAGATGTGTGTAAGACAGCAGTGAGATGCTCTGTTGAAGGTGCTTCTTCCTGAGCTCCGGCGGGAGGTCGGTTGGGCCCTTCCCACTGTCCAGGTGGCCATGAGGGGCCTTCCAGGAAGTGCTCTCCCCTCCTCTGAGCTCATCGCTGTGCTCTGGGCTGGAAGCTCTTGTCTGGCCCCGCTCTCGGCTCAGTCCTGACACACCCTGTTCTTTCCTCCCTTTTATCCTTGTCTTCTTCCTAAGCGAGGCACAGAGTGTGTCCAACCCCTGGGTTTTCGCTGTGTGTTCCTCTCATGACCTGCTTTATTGTTCTGCCGCTACAGGGCTGTGAGCTGAGCTGCCCTCTCCCAAGCCGGATGTGGGCAGAAGCCTCGGGACTTAGACTTGAAATGGACTTTAGAGAACGTCTTATGTAATTGCTGGCTTTTAAAAGAGGGGAGGCTGAGACCCAGTGAGATTAAAGGAAGAATGAGGGCTAGGATTCAGATGCTGGCTTCTCAGTCTGATGCTTAGCTCCCCCCTCCCCCAAGGCCTGTGGCCCTCCCTCCTTTCACCTTGCAAGGGGCGACATTTGACATGGACAAGAGGGCCCTTGCTGGACAGGCTCTCGGTGTTTGAGAGGACCTGGCCCTGGCTCTGTCCTGGCCACACCCTCTCTGTGGGCCAAAGAGCCACCATGACCCTTCTAGATCATTCCTTATACTTGGAATCCCAGGAATCTTGGACCCAAGAGCCTTAGCCCTTTCCAGGGTCTGTGTGGATTTCGTTGTTGTTGTTGTTGTTTGTTTGTTTGTTTTTTGTCGGCCATAGCACCTGAACTCTGGGCCTGAGTTCTGTACTTCAGCTCTTCAGCTCAAGGCTAGCTCTCTACCACTTGAGCCACAGCACCACTTCTGGCCTTTTTTGTTTATATGGTGCTGAGGAATCGAACCCAGGGCCTCATGCATGCAAGGCAAGCACTCTACCACTGAGCCACCTTCCCAGCCCGTCTGTGTGGATTTCTATCCCAAGTCTGCTTTCTGAAGGGTAAACTGAGCGGCCGCCGGGTACCCAAAGCCTGTGGTGGCCGCACACAGGAGGGCTGTGTAGCGAGGTGTGGTCTTATTGTGGAAGATAGAGACGACGGAGATTTCCTGCAGCCAAGACAGAAGAGTGTTCTTCATGGCACAGCACCCGGTGGGAGCACCCAGTGGGAGCACCCAGTGGGAGCACAGCGTGTCTGCCTTCCTCCTCAGCCCACCCTGGTCCAGGATGGATCTGAATGGATGCTCGCTGGGGTTCTGTGACACCGTAAAGCCCTCCGCCTGGAAGAACCCACTGCTTCTGCAGCAAGCAGTCAATAAGCATGATTGTTCTTCACTCACGGGAAGCTATTACTTCATCTCTCCAGGTTACCAGCTTCGGAAGCCACCCGAGAAGGGGCTCCTGACAAAGGGCAGACAGGGCCTTTCCGTGTTGGCATGCTCAGCTGAACAACTACTGAGCTCTCTGCAGGGCTTCAGAAGACCCAGAGAAGCCTGTCCCTCCCTCCCTCTCTCCCCTGGGGAGCAGGCCAGAACCCCACCCAGGGATGGGGAGACAAGGTGGACAGGCTGAAGCCTGTGGTAGGTCTGTTTATGCCAATGCATTGTGGGAGTCCAAGGAGCCTATACTCACAGCTAAGCCTAGAGACCGCAGGGGCCGATGGATCCCTGTGGGCTCCCCCAGCCCAGTTGACTTCACAGCCCACTCAGGCTTCATGATCTGGCATTTGGGGATTATTATTATTGTGCCAGGTACTCCCATAAGGATGTGAAAAGTTCCTTCATGTCTCAAGGAGGCCGATGAACCCAGAAAGGGGCGTATACATACATGAACACATATGAGCATGTACACAGACACATATAGCTGTGTTACAGATTTGACAGAAAGAACAGGCTGTGTGCTGTTGGGTCGGCGGCTGGGGAGTGGTACCCACAGAAAGGCGTGAAGGGACAGAGGGTGACTCTGGTCCAGAAATAGAATAATGAGACTGATTGAAATTGTTTTAAGAAGTGAGGAGGGAGGGAAGGGGAGCGGTTGAAGGGATGAGGTTGGTGATGTACATTGTATGCATTTGCGGAAATGCCACTGGACGGGAACGTCCTCCTCCTTCATAATACTAACGTATGCTAATAAAAGTCTTATTGCACAAAAATATTTGATCATAGATATGTATATAGAGAAAGTTGAGGGAGGAGTTCCCGACCCCGCAAGTAACTGGAAACCATAGTTGGTTATATTTTTCCTAGGACCTGGCTTCTGACTCAGGTAGAGAATTGGATTCTTGAATGCTCAGTTTTACCTCCAGCACTTCTATGACTTTCTTCCCTCTCTTGTAAACAAAGGGAATGACAGGAAACAAGATGAAACCAGACCCGAAGGTAACATATGAGGCTGCTGATGCAGCTCCCGGTGGCTGTGAAATTGTGTCTCTCACTCTTGGATGCTTTCGAATGTTTTGCCCGATTTCCTTTGATATGCCTCGCAAGATACGGGGTGAGGCTTTATTTTGGGCAAGGCTGGCAGCTGCCTTCTGCTGCTCTTTTGCGAGGAGCTATATGAGGATAGCCACAACGTTTTATTTTTACATCTCACCATAGGACACAGTCCACATTTTCAATCAAGTGTTGGACACTGAAATTTTAACACGTGAAAAATCTGTTGGCCCAGTTAAATGCATGCTCGAAGAGTATGCCTTTCTCTAAATTAAGACCTTGTTCCCAGAAGCTCAGGAATTCATTAAGCCATAATTAGCCATCATCATTGATGATTAAAAAAAAAAACAACAGGAAGAAAGGGAAAGTGGATCCTCAGCTATGAAGACACCATTAGGTATAGCCTGTGCTTGACTTTTCAGAATTTTTGGTTTTTTGTGTGTTGTGTTTTGTTTGGGGCCCGAACTGGGGCTTGAACTCAGAGCTGGAGCCCTTCTCTCTTAACATTTCCCCTCAAGGATGGCACCCTATTACTGAGGCCACAGCTCTACTTCTGGCTTTTTTGGTGGTACATTGGAGATAAGAGTCACACGAACTTTCCTTCCTGAGCTGGCTTCAAAGTGCAGTTCTCAGATCTCAGCCTCCTGAGTAGCTAGCTAGGATTATAAGCCACCAGTGCTGGGAACGAGCTTTCGTTTTAAAATAATGTTTCCATTTTATCAGCTGGCTATCTTTTCTTCATTCTGCCCTTCATACAAGCAGGGTGGTGGCTCTCCTCCATATTTTCAATGCTGCAGGTGGCGACGCCTGTCTCAAGAACATCAGAGAAAGGACCATGTCATAGAGGTTGGAGGTCACGGACTTTCCAGTGGAGAGGACTTACTTAGTATCTGTCATCAGAGAAGAGTCACGAAGGTGATGTGCTTCACAAAGCGCAGAAGTCCCAGGAGAAGTGATTCTGAGGACTGGTGTGGGCAAAGGAGCTAACTTTTTCACAGAATTGATCTAACTTGAGTAGGAGCACTTAGCGACAGTACTGAGGTGTTGACTCAGGCCTCTCCACCTGTAGGGTTCATCTTTCTATTCTGTTTCTTTGTACACTCATTTATCAGGCCTTAACATCCACTTTTCTTCTTTCTTTTTTTGGCATCTGACAGAGGGCCAGGTCTTATCTTTTCTACTTTTTCTAAGTTAAGCCTGTCGTTGACTTCTGACCCCTGAAGTAGGTCAAGGGAGCATTCCAGGTTCTTTTGTTGATCACCTGCATTGTGTCTCTAGTATATCTAAGAGGTACTGTACCATCCTTATGGTTTTTATTTGTTTTCTTACTACAACTTTGTTATTTGTATCTCATTGTCATTGGGCTGGGTGTAGTCCTGGCTCTTTATGTGCCTGTGTGTTTGCTTGGCTTGGTCCTTTTTAATGGTCACATTTTCATATCTAATGATGAGCATTAAATATCTCTCCATTGAGCTGTAGATAATATAATGTTCATGTGACTGGATTTGCAAAAAAAAATCTATTTAAGAAGTATTTGGTTGCTCATTGTATTAGATCATTGTCTGAGGTACTGTGCTTCTACTTAGAAGTTCTGTGACTGAGACAATTGGTTAGTGTTTTAATATATGCAGTTCCTACCTGGGGGCTAGTGGCTCACATCGTGATCCTAGCTACTCAGAAGACTGAGATCTGAGGATTCCAGTTCAGAGCTAGCCCAGGAAAGTAAACCAGAAGATTATTAAATCCACTTAGCCAGCAAAAAAAAAAACAGAAGTGGAAGTGTGGCTCAAGTAGTAGAGTACCAACTGTAAGTGAAACAGCTCATCAAGAGTACAAAGCCTTGGGCTGAGAAGTTGTCTCAGTGGTAGAGCGCTTGCCTTGCATGCATAAGGCCCTATATAAGCAAAAAAAGCTGGAAGTGGTGCTATGGCTCAAATGGTAGGGCACTAGCCTTAATTTGAAGAGCTGAGGGACAGCGCCCAGGCTCCAAGTTAACCCCTATGACTGACCAAACAAAACAAAACAAAAAGAGTGCAAAGCCTTGAGTTCAGGCCCTGGTAATGGCATATGCATGTGTGTGTATGTGTGTATACACACACACACACACACACACACACACACGTATATTTAATTCCTAGAACTCAGTCACTATTAATTTTATGAGCTTTTGAATACATATGAATTTCTCAAACTTTATTTGATCATAAGAACCTAGTTAAACATTGGGCGTGGTGGATGGGTCAGACTTAAGTGCTCTTTTTCCTACATTTTGCACATGTGACTAGGTGGGGCATCAGGGTTTCTTTCCTTAAACCGAAGCCTTCATTAATTCATGGGATGAATGATCTTGCTCCCTTAAATTCAAATTACTCCACAAGGCAACGTTAGAGTTCAGACTTTAAAGACCAGGCATGGAGCTGGGGTGGGCAGGGAAGTGTGGCATATTTGCTAGTAAGCAGAGACTGTTGGTTAAAAAAAAACACCTTCCGGCTCTGGAGCCAAGATACCAGGGCCCTGGTACCATCTGGAAACAGGCCCAGCCCACCGAAGCCTGGGTACAGAGAGGTTTCCCACTCCTCTACACAACACAGAGCAACCCACTTGACTCTGGAGAGAGGCTCTGGAGATGCTGCTTGAGTGTTTTCATTTCCACCATGAGTTCATTTTACCTTCACCAAGCCAAGCACGCAAACACACAGCAAACAGCACATTATCAATCACTGTGGCATCCCACCCAAATCCCCAACTGCAAAATACGTATTTTAAAACTACGTGTTTGCTCATCTTAAAGAGCTGGATTATAAACTATGAGAAATCAAGGACCATTAAACGACTATTTTTCACTTGCCGTGGAATCAGCATATAATCATCTGAGTTTGCGAAAGCTGTGCATACGAATGCCAAGCGAAGCACTCTACATTAGTGAGCACAGAGCTTTTCCTGCTGGCTCCAATGGGAAAACGGTTCCAGACTTTTAGCATGTTGTACCTGGAGCTGCGTGGGACAGGGAATGTGTCTTATCTTCACCTTGGGCATTCCTGAGTGGGCTTGAGGAGGGACTGACCTGCTGAGAGTCTCTTTACAGGAGAGACCGCAGTGCCTTCTTGGATAGTAGCAAATGGAGAATGAGCTCCACCATCTCCCCAGAAATCAGAAGAGGACGGGGAAGCCAAGTACTGCATGCAATTTGTTTTCTCAGCATTTCACACTCTAAATTAGACCAGGCAAGGAGCCAGAGATGGGCAGAGAGGAAGTGTGGAATGTTTGCTGGTCAACAGGGACTATTGGTTTAAAAAGAAGAAGAAGAATTAAATAGCAAGGATGGTTTCACTGTCAAATCACCTAAAGACTTGGGAGCAAAAATAACATCTGGAAAGACCCCCGTCTGACGGGAAGAGGGCCCTGCCCACTCCTTCACAGAAGACAGCCGAGCTGCAGCACGCCGAGACCAGCAGGCGTGTCCCGTGCAGAGCTGAAACGCCCCGCAGAAGCTGCAGCCATCATGTGAAGGAGTGGCTCTTAAGCAGACCATAGCTTAGCCGGCAGCTAAGAACTGATATCATGGAAGATGATGGCATGTGTACCATAGGGTCTGATCTGGGCACTCACCTGTCTGTGTCTGCCCTGGGGCTTCCGGAGATGCCAGCAGAGAGAACCTAGTAAGGACTTGGGGGGCTGGAATCCCAGATGTGGTCAGTCCAGTCTGGACTGAGCCAGTCTAATCTGGGTTCTGTGAGAAGGGATATTACTCAGGAAGTAGCTGGGCTTGATGACTCAGCTTTCAGTGTTAAAATGGTGCCAGGCACTGGGCACTGGTGGCTCATACCTGTGATCCTAGCTACTGAGGAGGCTGAGATCTGAGGATCGCAGTTCAAAGCCAGGCTGAGAAGGAAAGTCCATGAGACTCTTATCTCCAATTAACCAAGAAAAAGCTGGAAGCAGAGCTTTGGCTCAAATAGTAAAATGCTTGAGCAAAAAAGCTCAGTGACAGCATCCCAGGCTCTGATTTCAAGCCCCACGACTGACACTGACACAGACACAGACACAGACACACACACACACACACACACACACACACACACACACACACACAAGGGCACCATGCTGATGGGGAGGAGGGATGTGTTGTAGAGAAATCCTGGGAGAAGAGAAAAAAATGTTTGATCCAGGGAAGAATAATGGTACTGCATCATCAGACCATTTTGTTGGAAACTTAAAACAATTTTTTACCTATAAGTAGTCGTACAGAGTCTTATCAATTCACGAGTGCAACATACCTTGATTACCTGCTCCATCGATCTTCCCCATCTCTCCCACCAACGTTTTTTCTTTCAGCAGGATTGGAAATAGTCATGCCATCATTATTTCTCAGCCTCGAATAACATATAGAATGCTTTCCAAACCTATCCTACTTTATATATGCAAACATAAATCAAGTGTAACCTACATGCCATCATACTTCTATATAATCAGAAACAAAAGAAATAATTGTACAACTGAGCACACAAAAAGGCTTCCCACCTTAAACAAATTAAATTAATGATACAGATTATTGTGATGAAAGATTCTGCCTTCTTAAAATTATTCCAAGGCAGAAGTATGTCATGGTTGGGCCCACACAGGGGTTTATGAGTACAGTAGGCTCCCACTGTCTGTGCAGGGCCGCTGTAATTCTCCAACCATTCTTATCCATTTAAAACTAGTCAAAGCAAAATCATTCTTAAGGCCACCGTGCCCTTCATTTGCTTAAATGGGGAGAACTTCCTGCATTTGTATTTGCTAGGGGAGAAGTTGCAAACCCTGGAAAAGCCTGCTTGTGTTTGCGGCCTTCGATCACTCTTGAGGGGACAGAGTGATGAGAAGCAAGTTAGCGATGACAGGCCAGAGTTCTGCAAACAGGTGATTTGTTAGTGTTTTCTAGCAGATGTGGCTCTCTAATATGGCGTCATTAGATGGATTTTTTTTTTCTGAGAATCACTGAAACTCAAGAAACAGCATCTGCTGGTAAACTGTACTTTGCAAAAGAGATATGAGAGTGGGGAGTGGTGTCAGCTCTTTACATAATGCCTCTTGCAGAATTCCTCCAAGATGCTCTCATGCGTGAGGGTGTGTTGTCAGACTCCTGGCAACGCCTTGCTGTCACGGACTGATGTAGAGTTTTGTCTCTGTTCTTTCTGTGTCTGATGTCACATAGAGCATAGGAAGTTGTCTTCGTCCTTAAACCTTTCCCTTTTAAGGGGATTCAGAATTGCCCAACCTGGAAGAGAAACTATTATTTTATTCTACCGTTTTCTGTCATTTCCTGGAGAAAGATCATTGTGTTTCATAGACTTGCTTTCCAAGATTCCAATTCCATATATTCCAAAACTGTCAGTTTCCTGTCTTTGGATGATTTGCTCCTGTGTGCGTTGTCTGTCTGTCTGTCTTGGTTGTCTGTCTTCTCTTTCTCTCTCTCTCTCTCCCCATCGTCCATCTCCTAACCGAATGTCTGTTTTTCTGTGGTGATGCTGTTGCCATTTTCAGTCATAGCTACCCTCTCTGCCCCTCCTTCACTTGTTCTCTGGTGGTCGTTTCCCTTTCCTCTTTGCATTTTTCCTCTAAGTCTTCATCCATGTTTCTTACCCAAACCTCCTTTAATCACCGCCACCTCCAGTTGTTCAGGCTGCCATAGGAAAATATCAGAGGCTGAAAAGCTTTATAAACAGTAGGAATTTGTTTCTCATGGGTCTGGAGACTGGGAAATCCAAGATGAAGGTGCTAGCAGCTTTTGGTACCTGGTGGGATTGAGGCTGTTTCCGGCTTTACAGGAAGCTCCTTCTACCTCTGTCCTCACATGCAGCCCCTTGTGAGGGGCCAATCATGGGGGGTCCTCATCTAGTCACCTCCCAAAGACACCTCCACAAACATCGCATTGGGAGTTAGAATGTAAGGTAGGAACTGGGAGCAGGGCATGAACTTGCTGAACAGATTCACCGCCCAACGTCCAGCCAGCATGTAACCTTTTCTTTCTTCTCAAAGGCAGATAAACACGTCTCAGCCTGTCAGGGGCCATTTGGAGCTCTCTCCTCTTGCTCAGAGCAGTACAAGAACAGGGCAAGCCATTAAGGTGTTCCTGAGGCTGAGGCTGAGCTCCAGTGAGCTCTGCGGATACCTTTCAGTCACCTTCAGTGTCCTGTGTGGAGGGTCAGCAAAGGGAAGGCCATCTCCCATGTTGTTTTTCTAACCTTTCCTTGTCACCATTGGCAGGACTCTCCTTCAGCAACTCCAGAAGCTTCAGACTTTGGTGATGGGGAAGGTTTCTCGCACCTGCAAGTTGGCAGGCACGCAGACTGGGACCTGCCTTATGGTAAGTTTCCCCAAAGAATGATCCAGTGACTCGCCCCTGGCCAGCGCCTTGTTTCCCTGGGTCTCCCACCTTGCGGCTACACAGGCGATGCAGCCTGCTCCCTGGCTGTTTCTCTAGATGCCTCCAGATGCATGTGACCAGAGAGTGCATTTTGTCTCCTGATAGATGGCCCAGTTCTCCCCACCTCCCATTATCCTGGATGTGGGCTGTCTATAGATCAACCTTTCAGAGCCTGGAGTTCACAGCTCCCCTGTCCTCTCCCCTCCCTCCAGGTGGTTGTGCTGTGCTTCGCTGTTGCATTCGGCAGCTTCTTTCAAGGCTATGGTCCCTATCCTTCTGCGACCAAGATGGCTCTGCCCAACCAGCACTCCTTGTCAGAGCCGTACGCAGCCTCTGTCGGTAAGAGAGCACCCAGCTACTTGAGAGATAACTTGGTTTGTTTCTTTGGATCTAAGTCTCCCAGCTTTCTGGAGTCTTTTGTAAAAGTCGGTAAAAATGGCAGAAGTGGAGCTTTTCCATTTGCACATGACAGGCTCTGGGGTAAGGTTGCTGTCTGCTGTGTAGCGCCCCCCCGCAACCCCTTTTCTTTCTCTCATGCCAATACTAGAGCTTGAACTCAGGGCCAGAGCACTGTCCTCTAGCTTTTTCCCTCTAAACTCTACCACTTGAGCCACACTAACACTTCTGGCTTTTTGCTAATCAGAGAGAAGAGTCTCATAGACTGTTCTGGCCAGGGTGACTTCAAATTGCAATCCTCAGATCTCAGCCTCCTGAGTAGCTAGGATTTCAGGTGTGCGACTTCGGCACCTGGCGCTGTTTCCTGCGTCCCTCACCTACCATGCTGGGGCAGCACTGAAAAATCCTCCAGGCCCTCCAAGAGCACCATTTGCAAGCTGCTCTCTAGTCTCTGTTCCTCGGTAAATTCTGATGCCCCGTTCTTGAGCTCTGATAAGGGATGCATGTGGGTTTGAGGAGGGGGCAGGATAAGAACACTGAGCCTTCTGTGACATTTTGAGAAAGCTCCTGTGTTTCTGCCTCCACTTTGGGAATTAGGAATTATGTGTTACCATCTTAAGAGTTTATAAAATGACACAAAAGGCTCTGTCTTATAAAACATTAGGCCCAAGAGTTAGAATTTGGAGACTCGGGTGTTATATGAGAAGTGTATAATAACCTCATCTAGACCAAAGATCTCTTGAAGTCTTTAGGAAATAGAAGGGTGATAGGTCAGGCATGGGGTTTGGAGGAAGTGAGTTTGAAGTAGGGACAGTTTTGCCATTCTGGAGCATCGGTACTCTGCACCGGGGAGGTAACAAAAGCACTGGAATTCCAATACAAGAAATTTCAAGACCTGTAGGGAAATCTTTTCCCCAAAAGGAGATCTGTCTAGCTATTGAAAGCCAGTAGAATCATAGTTTCTGGGAAAATTGCTACAGGACCATCTAGCCAGGTGACTGACTGTCCTATGGAACAAAAGAGATTGTCTCTGTCCTCTGATTGATGGCTTTGCTTTTGCATCTTCCTTCCAGATTCCGATTGAAAATGCCCTGAGCTTTCATCTCCCTCCTCATTAGAGAATGCTTCCTGTTTTAGCTGGGTCTGGACCTCCCCAAGTTCTTGTCTCCCCTTTTGCATGAATTGTTTCCCTTGAGGTGATTAAGGGTGGGCAAGGAATGGAGTTGCAATCTCAAAGTAAGTTTGTGGCTTCATGTTTATTTGCTTTTTTTGTTGCTGTTTTTTCCCTAGTGCTGTATAATTGGTATAATTTTTCAATGCAGAAACCCTGAAGCCTTTACAGAAAGCCAGATCCGACTGGTACTATTTGTCCTGGGCAACCAGAATACAATTGCCCTGGGGTTTGGGAGTAAAAGGATATGTCCGTCTCCTGTGGGCTTTTGCTGACACCTTGTTTCTTTGCTCTGTTCTCAGTGAGATCCAGGAACCTGCTGATCTATGAGGAGCATTCTTCCCTGGAGGAGCCATCCAGCCAGGCCTCAAATGGGGAGCTTGGGGGCTGGGACAGAGGCTCTGCCCTGTTCAGGGCATCAGCACTGGAGCCCCTGCCAGACATGGAACTTACTCATTTCATTATCTCAAATGAGACCAGCTTGGAGAAGTCCGTGCTGTTGGAGCTGCAGCAGCACCTGTAAGTCCTGCGCATGCGCATCAGGCTCCTTTAGTGGCTGGTGATAGGCTGAGGGCTACCTGACATGGGAGTCTGAACTCAGAGGCCCAGCTTGCTCCTCGTCTTGGCTCTCTGAGCACCCACATCCAGGATCTGGCGCTGAGGAGAGTCCATTGCTGGGCACTGGCTACCCTGAGCTCTGCACCTCAGCCTGGAGCTGGTGGCTGTGGCCCAAGTAAAGGGCCCTTCAAAGGCCACATTGTAAACATTTAGCTCAGCCTGATTGCTATGCAAATGTACCTTGAAGGCCACTTCCCAGAGAGCTGGGTACAAGTGGCTCATGCCACTGCAATCCTAGCTACTCAGGAGGCTGAGATCTGAGGATCTTGCTTCAAAGCCAGCATGGGAGGAAAGTCTGTGAGACTCTAATCTCCAATTAACCACCAGAAAACCAGAAGTGGTGCTGTGACTCAAAGTGGTAGAGTGCTAGCCTTGAGCAAAAGAGCTCAGGGACAATGCCCAGGCCCTGAGTTAAAGCCCCGCAATGGACAAAAACATAAAAAGACCACTTCCATTGGGTAGCTCCCTCCCAACCAGAAAGTGAGTGTCAGGCTGCACATCATTATGTACTTCTATGTTAGCTCACACAAATGAAGCATCCTTTATTTGAAAATAAAGCTTGAGGCCAGAGTCTTCTTTAGATTTCAAAGCCTATCAGGTTTTAAAATGCTTGCATATACATCCAGAGATTATCTTAGGGATGGGACCAAAGTTTCCTTATAAAATTCATGTCTTTCCTATGCACCTGTTGCACATAGCCTGGTCTGTTAACCCAGCGTTTGTAGTGAGCCTTTGTTTTGACTGACTGGTCACAGGAGGAGTGGCGTTTCCCACTGGTGGCATCCTATTGGCACAGGCCCCTGAAGCATTCCAGTATTTCATTGCACTTTTGAATTGGAGATACTCACCCTGTATAAACCTAGAAGTTTCCATTGAGGGACAGCACTGTTGTATGTATGTATGTATGTATGTATGTATGTGTGCCTATATTGAAAAGAATCTAAATTTGATTCCCAATTTTCCAGGCATTGGTTTTCTTAGTTGTGGGAGATAAAGGCTGACATGAGCATAGGCCTTGTTTTTGTAGGGGAGGTACCTGGGTACCTGGCTGTGGTCCAGTGCAGGAAGGACTGTGTGCATACGCTGGGAGATGTGTAGTCTGTGGTGAATGGGTGGCAGTTTAGCTGGTCTGTGATCGTGAACACAGACATGAGGATGTTCCAAGTCCAGTGGGAAAGATTTCATTGTAGATTCTTCACTTTCTTTCCTTAGCCTTGAATAAGAAGGTGATACATAATTACATGGACTTTTATATGTATACACTGCACATGTATATTTAATATTTTCTAATGCTTACTATTTGAGCCTTTGGTAGCCTAAATATACTACCATATGAATCCTCTTGACTACTCTCAAACAGTAAGACATAATTTTTATTCCCATCACGGGTGACATCTGGAGCAACCACTGGAACCTCTGGAAGACTCACCTATGATACCATGATCTGTTTCTCCTGGCCGAGCCTCCCTAAGACTCATCTGAAAGCTGGGAGACTCTGGGGCTGGTACACAATTTGACAATAATTTGTTTCCTCTCATACATTTAATGTTATTTCAAATTATTTTACTTAAAGAAAAGTCTTTATCTGGATGAGTAGCTCCTCTAGACCAGGGGTCAGCTCATATCCTTGTATTGTCTACTTCCCCAAATTTATCATAGGACCAAGTATCCATAGAAAATATATATACTTTTTTTTTGGTGCTGGTCTTGGAGCTTAAACTTGGGGCCGAGGAACTGTCATGAGCTTTGTTGATCAAGGCTAGCACTCCACCACTTGAGCCATAGTTCCGCTTCCGGCTCTTGTTGTGTGGGGGGAGTGGTTAACTGAACCTGAAAGTCTCACAGACTTTCCTGTCCCAGCTGGCTTTGAACTATGATCCTCAGATCTTAAGCCTCCTGAGAAGCTAGGATTACAGGCATCAGCCACTGGTGCCCAATCGTAAATAGAATAATTTAAAGCAATTTATAAGCAGTCAATATGGAACCATAATGTGTCTCCCCTGGGCTGTGTCGCCTGTCTCAAATAAGGATAAAGATAAGGATAAGGATAAAGGAGTGTAGGTGAATGAATGGGCTGGTAGCCAGAGATAACTAACCACTAGGAGGATAGAAGACAAGAAGCCCATGTGGGTCAGCCCACATGGAATGATTATATCACACGATGGCACATGAGACTTGTCACTAGCAGTGACTAATGGTTCTTTCTCCTTCCCCTGTCTTCACAGGGTCAGCGCCAAACTGGAGGGGAATGAAACTCTCAAAGTGGTAGAACTGGAGAGAAGAGTGAACACCACCTTCTAGTGATGCTTTCTCCAGCTCCCTTCTTCCCCTAACTCTCCCTTGACTTCCCCAAATCACCTCTGTCACTAGCTTTTCCTCTTTGCCATTGGAGGTTGAAGAGCACGGGGATGAGTGTTAGTGGCTCGGGATGGGAGGCCGGCCTGGGGTTCTGCTTGCATGTCTCCCGCTCGCTCTCATGGAGAAGGGAGCCAGTGCCTCTCCCTCCCTTTTCTCTCACTGCCATAGGAAATTGTTTCAGGTAGGGGTGGCATGCAGATGGGACAAGCAGGCTTGTTGCCATCCATCGTGCCCAAAGATACTGCCTGATTCTCCCCCCTCGGAGATCGTCCCCTCTTGGAAGAAGAGATGACTTTTATTCAGTTGACGTCGCAGACCCTAGCCCCATGCCTGCTGGGATTTGGCAAAGCACTGATTCTGGTTCTCCCTTGCTCACACTAGGCCTCTAGTGTGATTGCTCCCCTCCGCCCTGGGTGTGCCAGGGCCTCACATCAGGACCCTCCCTCCACGCTGCCTTCCAGTACCCTTGGGGCAGACAGAGAGGGGGCTTCCTTTGCGAACTCAGGCCGCAAGTGCAATGCCTGAAGGCATCATCAGGCTTTTCTCCTCCAGGCCGACCTGCCCATCATATTGCTTGTAGGATCTCCTTCATTTGCTTCCCAATAAGGACCTTAGTTGTACCTCCCTGGCTTCCCCTCCCCACGTGTAAATAGTATTTATTAGCTTACTGAGGCTCCCCGCCCGTGACCCCACTGAAGTGACTCAGTGTCCCCCTCCCTCCACGGTAGCCAGGTCTCCCGTGGCAGTGGAGCGTGGCTGTGAGTGCCTCAGTTCTCCCAGATGATTTGTTTGTTTCCTTCTCTCTTTCTCTCTCCTTTAAATGGGAGGCCTAGGAAGTAATTATTACTGAGAAGTTCCCTGAAGCCTGTGTCTCCCTCGTGGACGGACTAAGAAGGAATGATAGAGCGATGGCTTGCTCAGAGCCGGGGCTCTGTGGCCTGTTGCTTTCTCTCTCCAGAGAGACAAGAAGAAGCAAAGAAGCTCTGTCTCTGTCAGCAGGCCTGGCTGACAGCTTGTCCTCCACACCTGCCAGGCCTTTCCTCCCTGTACCCTGCCTTCCCTCTGCCCGCCTTAACCAAGGGGACGTCGGAGCATCCGCTGTCTTGACCTTTCTGTAGTCAGGTCTGGCTACTTTGCAGCTCACCCAAAGAGACATAACCTAATCCCCAACCTACTTTTTATTTTTGTTTGAAATGATTAAAAGTAACTTTTATAGTGAAAATCTTTCCTCTTTCATACAAAGAAGAAATGGAAATTGCCTTTTTATTGTATTAGATAGAAGACTCCCTTGACATGTTCCCCCCCCCGCCCCAATTTGTAAAAGACTTTGTATAGGAAATATGCTTACATTTTCTATTTTAGTAGCAGCCGAAGGGCCTTTAGCTTTGGCTTCTCTTTCTGTCTCTGTCCCTCTGTCTCTGTCTCTTGTACACACACACACACACACACACACACACACACACATACAGCATTATCACCACCATCATCATCTAACTGTCTACTGGTCATTGGAGCCTCCATTAAGAGAGGTTACACCCACACCAGACCTTCCTTTCCATATAAGGGACAGGATTTGGTATCACTAGCTTTTTGCCCTCAGCCCCCACTAATGGTTTCCTATGTCATCAGCCTGGATCCATTTGGAGGCACGGTGGGGAGTGGTCTTCCCACACTTGTGGGGAAGGTTCCTGACTAGGAAGAAAACTAAGCTGCTCATGCTGTGTGTCCGAGTCACGGCAGGACTCCTGTGGGCTGACAGCTCTGCCGTCCCTCCCTTACATGGACCAGGACAGGACAGGCTGGGACATCTGGGCTGGGGGGGTAGAGAGGGCGCTGGGCACCTCTGCTTCTGCTTCTCCCTTCCCTGCACTCCATTTTCTCTGGCGCTTGGTCCTCTTGTATCTGGCTCCTGTCCCACAGACCGCAGTTGATTCATGTCTTCTGTAAAATGCCAGGTCCCTGTCACCCCCCCCCCAGAAGGCAAGAACCCCAGAATTAAATAGTCCTAGGACAATGGGAAAAGGTAAGGGGCAGAAGTGAGGTTATGGATCAGCCCATCTGATGGTTGCAATTGAACCAAACAGGGTTATAAGTCACCTGAAAATAGCCCTGGTAGAAACTCCACTCTTGAATGAGGAGGGAGAAGGAAAAGGAAACGTCTGGCCTTAGTTCTTAGTTCTTTGAGGTTTTAATTTTCATCTCTTGTTGGATATCACTCCCTCTACATACAGCAGGACATTTTCTCTGGGAAAGCTTGTTCCAGTGCAGAATCTGTAACTAGAGACATGGGACATGAGCCAGAGACCTCAATGGCCCTGTAAGAGGGTTTCCAAGAGTAGGTGTTGCTATTTTAAGAAGAAAACCTCTGCCCTCCACCCCTGGTTTGGGTGTGAGAAAGGTGAATGGAGCCTTGAAGCTCAGGAAGTCACAGAAGTGTCACCTAACACCAGATTGGTTCCACATCATTTATGAGGTGTGTTTGCTTTCTGGTCAAAGGTTAAGCCCCCAATATGAGCAGATTGTTTTTATTTTTCCACTGTGGAACCAGACCTGCAGACCAGTGAATAATTCATGATTCACTCTGAAGATAACCATGAATTCAGAGAGAGAGCTTGAACTTAAATTTAGAAAAAAGTGAAACTATTTGAGAAACCAGAAGCCAACACACTAAATCTGCTTGTTCTAGGATTTCCCATCATGTGCACCGGTATTCCCTCTTTTCTTGCTTCGATTACAATGGACTGGAGCTGAGTAACCCCTCCTCTGCCCTGCGATGGTCCTGTTTTAAAACTCCCACCTCTGTGCTATGACTTGGACCCCATAAATGAGAGGCCTCAGTGCCAGTGTGGAGAAAGACAGTGAAGGATTAGGACTCTGGTGTCTGTCTTGCTCCCAGAAAGAGAGTGTTCTGTAAAATCCTGACACCTGAGCTGAGTTGCTCCTCTCCTGGCAGGAGGTGGAGGTGGGCCTTGTTGCCAAAATTAGATAACCTTTGGGTTAATAGAAAGGAGTTTGATTTAGAGAACTCATTTGAACATTGGAAAAGTAGCTTTCAGTTCAACATATTTACCAACCCAACGATGAATACCAGATTCCAGATTACTTATTCATTCATTCATTTCTTCTTGGACTTTTCAGGGTTCTTTTTTCTTCTTATTGTTTTGTTTTGTTTTCTTTGGGCTTGAACTCAGGGCCTGGGTGCGGTCCCTGAGCTTTTGCTCTACCACTTTGAGCCATAGTGCCATTCTCTGCTTTTTGCTAGTTAATTGAAGATAAGAGTCTCATGGATTTTCCTGCCCAGGTTGGCTTTGAACTAGGATCCTCAGATCTGAGCCTCCTGAGTAGCTAGGATCACAGGCGTGAGCCACCGGTACCTGGTGACATTTTAGTTTTAATAAGGAAGGACCTGCCTGAGGCCCTAGGAAATGCTGGGAAATAAGAGGGAACTTTATTCTTGAATTGACAGAGGAAACCTCAAGTTAAGCAGTAGTTATTCAAAAGACTTAAGTACTAGTTCTGTGTCTCTGTCTCTGTCTCTTCTGTCTGTCTGTCTCTCTTACTCATGTACATTCCTCTTAGGTACTCAATTGTGTCTCACATGTGCCTTACATTTGAATCCAGGATGACTGAGGAAGTCCTCATCCCTGGGAAATGTTATATATAGCTTTATAGAGTTAGATTGAAGTGAATTTGGGGGGGAATGGGAAAAGAAACTTTTCCAAAGGCTCAAAATCAGTTTCCTAGGAGTGAACCGTTATTAGATTTGTACATCTGGAGCAAAGAAACAGAGCTATATCCATTAGGAAAATCCCATTCCCCATTTTGTAGAGGAGCAATCACATCACAAAAATGGTCAGCCAGGATTAAAGGCCTGCTAAATCCTCCCTGCCCAGCATTTTCTGAGTGCAAAGGAACCTGGCCCATTGGAGGATTAAAGCTCCCTACCTCTGGAGTCAAGGGATCAGCCCTTAACCCCAGGAAAGGAAAGCTGTTTGACTATTTGGGGCAACCTGAAATTCAGGAATGCCTTATTTTGGTCTTGGTTTCTATAAGGAAGTGAAATGATATTTCTTGAAGACATACCAAGGTGTTGAATAATGTGTTAAATATATTTTAAGTCTTTTTAATTTGGTGGATACAGAAATAAGGGTGACAGGCTACTATGAGATGGGTAAAAAAACTCTGGGATTGGGGGGGGGTTACAGCCATTTGTAAGACAGGTTAAGCAGGTTCCTCTGGGAGGGCACTGCTAACCCTTCAGGCTTCCCCCCCCCTGTTCCCCCCCCCCATACACACATTGCTTGGTTCTGGAGCCTTCTGCTGGAGTGGCCTCCACATGGTCTTCTCTGGCCATCTAGACTTCTTTGAATTTCAGTGAGCAGGCTTTGCACCTGGGTAAAAAGGAAGCCAAGGGTTTCAGCTTCCTTTTGTTGCTCCATCCTTTACTCATCGCCAGCTGAGTGGGATCATAAACTTTTCTTTTTGCACCCATGGCCTACACTGCTTCAAAGATCTCCCTTTCAGATAAAGTCCGGGGAAAGCCAGCGCTCTGGGAAGCACCATGAGCTTGCCTTTGCTACACAGTGGTGAACAGACCTTGGACTTGTAATCACGAGCCAGCTTTACTGTCTATACTGACAGCCAAGCTTTCTTCTGTCTTGTAACACACTATATAGCTCCACAGCGTTTAAATCTGAGTGCGTTGTGAGTCTGTTATCTGTCCTACTGCTGTTTTTATGGCCTCTTATTCTTTATTATAGCTAAGTAAATACCAAAAAAAAGCTTTGTAGAATTCTTGTACTTAGTTGAAAAAAAATTGTCATTGTAATGCATTTGTATTTCCATTTCTTGCAAATAAATATTTTTTTTCTTAAATAGTAAAATGTTGCCCCATCTTTAAAACTCTGGTAACGTGGTTTTAAAAGTGCTTTGCCTTTCTTGTGAGCCTGGATTTGTGCATGTGTGCCTAACTATTGTTTCCTGATTATTTAGCCAAACGGCAAGAAGAGACGCAACTGGCAATTTGCTTGTGATGTTTTGCTCAGTTGGAGGAATATTGGGGAATGTAATTGTTCTTTGTAGGCAGGGACAGGAAGAGACAGTTTTCTCTAGAGAGTCACTCAGCCGCCCTGTTGTTTGCCATATCTCCTACAACTATTCCCTAACTAGATTCCCAAAGTCTGCGGATTTGATTTTCTTTCCCTGTGTCTGAATGCTCAGGGAGAGGATGTTCTGGCCTTGAGCCAGACAAGAATTTTCCTTCTTCGTGTGAGCTTTTGTGGAGGAGGCTGGACGCAGATTCATGCTCCAGAAATTCTGATGAAATGGTGAATAAAGGTCAATGCACTCGAGCAAAATAATCTTCATTCTATTGCACCCTGAATCCAAATGTAATTTTCTCCACTCAGAGAGAGTGAGGGATTCGTTTAGTCTCAGAAATAGTGCCCCAGGATGTTAGACTACAGACATGAACCAGGCTTTCCTGGAAAGAAGCAAAGTATATATATTTATTTATATATTTATATATATACCTATGACACAGAAGGCTCCTGCCTGGCATTCTGATTCTGCCTAATCATTGGTATATTGACTTGAGAACATTAATCTTTGTTTTGTTTTTATTTTTTAATTATCTCCAAGTAGTTGTGCAAAGAGGTTTCAATGCAACATGTCAATTTTGAGTACAATGGTTCTTGATCACTATCACCTTGTCTATTATGTTGTAAACCTCCTTTAAAAAAGTTATTTTCTTGGGCTGGGAAGGTGGCTCAGTGGTAGAGTGCTTGCCTTGCATGCCTGAGTCCCTGGGTTCAATTCCTCAGCACCACATAAGCAAAAAGAAAAAAGCCAGAAGTGGTGCTGTGGCTCAAGTGGTAGAGCGCTAGCCTTGAGCTGAAGAGCTGAGGGACAGCACCCAGGCCCAGAGTTCAGCCCCATGACCAGACCTCCCAAAAAATTATTTTCTTATAAGATGCTGTACAGAGGGTACAGTATATCAGTAGTGGTACGTACATTTCTTATCAAGCTTTATTGGCCCCCTCCTTTGTTTTCTCCTACTATCCCTCCCCTCCCCCATTACTCCTCCCCCTCCCCCACCGTCCCCCATCCCCAGAGTTGTAAAGTTCATTTCCAGTATAGTGTCTTGTGAGTATCATTGCTGCAATGGGTCATCCTGTGTCCTTGTTTCAGCATTTTGTTATTCTCCTTCCCCTCCCCAAATTAGATAAATGTATATACAGGATGCAAGGTACCACAATCAAATACAGTGGCAACAGGGATATACCATAGAAGGAAGAACATACAACAGAAACAAAAAAAATCACATAGTACATTAAAAACAATAAAGAAAAACCTCTTGTGTCCATATCTTGGGGTTCATTTTGCTTAGCATCATCTTCTATGGTCATATGTACATAGCTTTTCAACTTTTCTGCTCATCTAATAAGATTATCTTTGTCATATACTCATTGTTGCAAATAAGGGGACCTATATTTCTTTGGGTCTGGCTTACTTCACTTAATATGATTTTCCCCCCAGGTCTTTCCATTTCATAACAAATGGGGCAGTGTCATTCTTTCTGACGGAAGTATAGAATATGTATATATATATATATATATATATATATATATATATATATATATATATATATATACACACACACCACATTTTCTTGATCCATTCATCTACTGAGGGGCATCTAGGTTGGTTCCCTATTCCCTATGGTGAATACCACTCTAGAAAACAGTATGGAGGTTCCTCAAAAGACAACACATGCATAGAGCTCCCTTATGGCCCAGCAATCCTACTTCTGGGAATTTACCCCAATGATCACAAACAAGGCCATACCAAAGCTACCAGCACAACTATGTTTTATCACAGCATTATTCACTATAGCTAAGTATGGAACCCCTCCTTTCTGTTGGTTGTATTTCTGATGCTTTTGACAGCTAGGCCCTTGCTGGTTTGGGAGGTACCACTCTTGCCAGTGCTTAACAATTCCTGGCCTACAACACACCTGTCCTATGCAAACCCAACCCCCCTTGCATCTGGCCCTTCCCCCCTCCCCAGTCACCTCTCCTCATCTCTCTGGGGCCCAGTACCATGACATGACATGGCCCTTCATCCTAGGAGCTGGGAATGAGGAGCTCTCTTTTTAATGGCAATGATTTGCTGATTCCTTGGCCTTATATAATAAAACCTGAATTTATATAATAAATGCATATTCCTTGGACATTTGTATAGCAAATATACTCTTGGGCACCCGGGCTTTCATAGATAAGCCTGTTGTGATGAGGTTGATAGGATACAAACTTACGATCTCATTTCACCCCAGTTGTCATTTCTGTTCAAGAGATAAGTGAGACCTATAGAGAATAGTGTGGCCTGTGTCAGGGAAACTCCTAGTCCTGTGTTAATGAATACCCAATGATGCTGCTGCCAGGAAGCCTCAGGACAGAGTGTGGTGAAAACCAGGTAGGGTTCTGGAAATGAAGTTTATTTCTCTTGCACTAGTTGCACCATTAACCTGGTGGGCTTGAAAATGGAAACACTCCTTAGGGAGCTGTTGTACATTATTGGTGACCTTACTTAATTCCTTTGAAAATTTTAGAGAAGGCATTTTAAAGTTAAAGAAATGGGCTCACACAAGAACAAGAGCCAAGTGCCCATGGCTCACACCTGTAATGCTAGCTGCTCAGGAGGCTGAGATCTGAGGATCATGATTCAAAGTCAGATTAACTACTGAAGAAGTCAAAAGTAGAACTGCTATGGCTCAAGTGGGACAGCACTAGCCTTAAGCAAAAAAGGTCAGGGATAGCACCCAGGCCATCCATTCAAGCCCCAGGACTACCCCCTCCAAAAAAATAAATAGTAAGAGACTTGCCCAAGTCCATACAGAAAATTTGCAGTGAACAAGAGTCTTGTGAAAATGAAGGCATTAACATGGATCAGAGAGCTTGCAAACCCTCAATGGATGCACAGGTAATTCTGTTTTTAGTCATTTAAAAATAGTTGTTTATTAAAGATGATTTATAGTTAATATCTTTATATTTGTTGAATATGTTTATATTTATTATGAGCCTTTCTATTTAATGTATTTTAAATTACTAACGCAGTTAGTTGATATGTTTAATTAATTTATTTAATTGTGTATGACTAATGTATTTAATAATTGTTTGTTTGTTAATGATTGTCCTTTGCTCAGGAAATAGACATGTATCAGGCTCCCCGTTAGGTTACACAGTGAGTGAATGAACGATTAAATCACAAACCAGGCTAGGCAATGGTGGCTCATGTCTGTAATCCTAGTTACTCAGGAGGCTGAAATCTGAGGATTACAGTTTGAAGCCAACCTGGGCAGAGACTCTGATCTACAATTAATTACCCAAAAGCCAGAAATGTCACTGTACCTCTTTGTGGTTAGAGGGCTATCCTTGAGCAAAACAGCTCAGAAAGAGTGCTCAGTCTTGAATTCAAACCAAAAAACAAACAGTCTATGGGGCTGGGAATGTGGCTTAATGGTACAGTTCTTGCCTAGCACTCTTGAAGCCCAGGGTTCCATTCCTCAGCACCACATCAACAGAAAAAGCTGGAAGTGGTGCTGTGGCTCAAAGTGGTAGAGTGCTAGCCTTGAGCAAAAGCAGCTCAGGGACAGTGCCCGGGCCCTGAGTTCAACCCTCACGACCAACAACAAATCACAAACCAGCTATCCTGACTCCCATCTGAGTTACTTATGCCTCCCCTGGGTGGAGGAAAGACCTTCTCACTTTCCAAGTCTCCCCTTAGCCTGCAGTGCAATTGCATGGACTCATGTACGATGTCTTTACCATAGCTTTTTCTTAGTAGTTTCAGGATCCAGTTTTAACCCAGGATTTCAGACAACCCTAAAGGCACCTGCCTTTACAGACAAGGAAAAGCAGGGAGGCCGTTCCTCTCCGTCATTTCCTGATCTGTAGTCCACGTGACCATTCGAGAGACTGATGGTATCTGCCAGAACTAGGCAGGTTACACAAGATGATGTGGTCCCCCTACAGACACAGCTGCTGCTAGCTCTTTTAGCAATTGGAAAGCAGAGTTCTGGCCCCAGGCGGAGGCTATGTGTTCCCTTCCTCCCTCTAGGCTGTTGTTTTTACATGGAGGGACAAAAATACTCATTGAGGAATACCATGAGAGCTGCCAGAGAGGCTGTTGTGCTGTTCTCTGAGAAGTCTGTTTCAAAATGTTTGATGTTTCTTAAATGAAAAGTATTTGGGGATCAGGGCTGCCAGTGTTTATAACTAATGCCCTTCTCAGTATCCCTGAAAAACAGATGGGAATGGGCAGAAGAGAATGTCCACATGCCTGGCCTGGTAAAAAGGAGGGAGAGGGGGGAAAAAAGCTCCCAAAAGACAAACTGCAACTGTGAAGCCATTGATCTGCCAGCGCCCTGGGATAGAAGGGGGACCCAGCCCTCAGGATGTTTCCTTTCTTGGTTTGGCCATCACTGAAATGATGTTGATGGTTGACCTACAGCTTTTAAAGCAGAGCTTGAAATGGTTTCCATTGTACATGGATGCAGAAAAGACAGTAGAGCTGCAATGGTGTTTGCAATGTCATACAAGTAATTCTATGCAATTGTACTCCAGTACTTGACCTGGGACTTAAGCTCAAGCAAGGAAAGCCAGGCAGACTTAGGGAGAGCATTACAGCATACCACGGAAAGGAAAGAGCTGAGGATAATATGCTGGTAGAAGCACTGACCAAAAAAAAATTTCCTCTAATACAATTAAATTGAAAGCATTCTTACAGTGACATTGCACCTAGCATTTTTTTAAAAAATAGAGTAGTAATAAGCTTTTATTGAAAAATACCAGCCCATTCTTCTCTTTTCCACCCACAAGTCCTCTGTCTTGGAAGGGACCAACTTTAGTTTCTTCTTGCATTTATAAGTCTGAGTAATGTGTTTATGCTGCTATTACCTGATCTATCAGTTTTAAAGTCTTTTATTAATGTATATAGAAATCTTACCAACTGCAACACACATCTCTCTTCTTTATTTGATAAATTAATTATATTAGAACACTACAGCATTCTCACTAATATAATGATAAAATGTTTCCTGCTTTAGCATGTATTATTTGAGGGCCAGGTTGCCTTCTTTGTGCAAATTTTCTTCTTTGCCAAGAGGTGAAGTTGTCTCATTTTTCTACTTGTTTAGCATATATATATATATATGTGTGTGTGTACTATTTAATGTGTAGAAATATTAAATTATTTATAATATGTAAGTAGATATAATATTAGTTGATATGAGCAGTTATTTTATTAATGTGAGTACCTACTAATATTGCATTCTTGGTCTCATGAATTGGAGAATCTATGAATATTCTTATTTTCTTCTTTGCAGACCCTCCTCAAGGGAATCTCTGGTTGCCTGCATCAACCCATTTGCTTTTTAGTCTTCCTTACTTTACAGCTGTCATTCTGGGACTGCCTTTCTTTTTTCTTTCTTTTTTTTTTGTTGGTCATGGGGCTTGAACTCTGGGCCTGAGCACTGTCCCTCAGCTCTTCAGCTTAAGGCTAGTGCTCTACCATTTGAGCCAAAGCCCAACTTCTGGTTTTCTTGTGGTTGATTGGAGATAAGAGTCTCACGGAGTTTCCTTCCCCGGGCTGGCTTTGAATCTTGATCCTCAGATCTTAGCCTCCTGAGTAGCTAGGATGACAGGCATGAGCCACTGGTGCTGGGCAGGGATTGCCTTTCACTATTTTGTCCCATTTTGTTTTTCTGTCTTGGAATTTCTGTGTTCTGGATCAAAACCTTTTTCTTCTTCTTCTTTTTTCTTGTCAGTTTCATCCCTTGTTTTGTTGGAATGTATTCTGTAGCCACTACCTAAGAAAAGACTCATTTGTGGGAAATCACTTGACTCTTGTAAGGCACATTGTTTTATCCACCTTTAATAGGCTGTTAATAGTTTGGCTGAGTCTAGAAATTTGCAAAGGAAAAATATTCCTTCAGAATTTTAAAGTAATTATCCTATCATCTTTTAGTTTCTAACACTATTGTCAAGAAGTATAATATTATTATTCTGATTCCTGTTTCTGATGACTTATAAAGGGTTGTTCTGTTTTGTTGTTTGGCTTAATGTTGTAGTTTTTCTTCTTTTTCTTCTGAAGGCTCATGTTCTGTAGTTCTGGGGATATTTTTGAATAGTTTGATTTTCTTATTTTTTATAATTTTCTTTTTTGTAATTCTGCTAAAATTTTGCATGTGATTTTAAAATATTTCAAAACTCATTTTTTTTGTTCTCCAGTTTTTTTTGGGGGGGGGTCGGTCCTAGCATTTTGCTTTGAGTTTTAGAAAATAAAATCTCCTAAATACTTCAGAGATAATACTTTAAAACTTGTTTTCTGCTTTCTGCTTTGTTCTAATTTTACTTTCCTATTGGCTTCCTTTTATCTCTCCTTCA
This sequence comes from Dipodomys ordii, assembly GCF_000151885.1. Classification (NCBI taxonomy): domain Eukaryota; kingdom Metazoa; phylum Chordata; class Mammalia; order Rodentia; family Heteromyidae; genus Dipodomys; species Dipodomys ordii. The sequence goes on along the minus strand of NW_012267272.1, from coordinate 5,354,905 downwards.
CATTGTCAGCCTTCCTCAAAGATCTGCAGAGATGCCTGTTCATACATATCAGAGTACTAACAATATTTGATTGTTCATTGTTTTAAGTTTGTATGTATGGGTAACCAAATATTCGTTTCCTTTTAGGATTTGTTAATTAAACTGAGGACTAAAAAGTTGAGAAATCAAGTTCATATATATATATATATATATATATATATATGACTAACAATTTAAAAAAAGAGAGGTGTGAGCATGGTGGCTCTCACCTCTAATTTCATCAACTTAGAAGATAGAGGACGGTGGTCTTAAGCTTTCCAGAGAAAAGTATAAGACCCTAGGGATAAAAAAATGAAGGCAAAAAGGGCCAGAACTGTGTCCCAGTGGAAGGGTATTTGTCAACAATGTGAGGTTCTGAGTTCAAGCACCAGTACCATTAAAAAAATTAAGCTTAAAAATTTCAAAAAGTGAAGTTGGATGGTATTTCACAATATTAAAATTATTGTGTGCTGGTATTCTGTGCCAGGACAGAGGAACTGGGGAAAGTCTAGCCATTCACTATATATTTATATCCTTCTGCTTTTGTCCTATGCCCCACCTTTGCTGACTTTTGTTTCTGGTGGCTTTAGCTGTGTTCTGTTTTAAAGACATCCTCAAAGAACCTCCAAGAATTTCCAAGATGACTCAACACTTGCTCTCGCTTCACTGTTGCCTAACTGATTTGAGGGGTCACAGATTGCTGCCAATAAAGTTTGCTGAGGAGGTAGGCCCACAAGTAAAGCATCTGGGAGTAGGTAGGATTGACTGTACAGCTAAAATATTGCATATGACTCATCCAAAAATGGGAAAGTTGCTCAAGATCAAGGCATTCCATGATTTTTACATTGTCCAAGAAAAGGATAAAAACTGTTTAGAGATGTTGAAGTTAAATATCTATTAAAAAAGGAGATAACAGGTGCTTCCAAAGAGCAAAAACAGTTTGTTTTACTGCACATAATAACCACCACAAAATAAAATTGACTTCTATCAAAATGTCAAAAATTAAAATCCAACAGCCAGAAGTATTGGTGCAATAATAGGAAAGAGAAATGAATACCACTGGCAAAAGAATAAGTGGATGGAACCATTTGGGGCTTGATCACAAGAACTACACAATGCGTTTGTCACTCCTTGCTTCAACATGTCTCCCTCGAATGTTGCTAGTCCTGAAGTCATCTTGGAAGGCAGCTATGTTCACCATTGTACCTTCAGTGGCCTCAACTTGCAGTCATCTCAGATGCTTTAAGCATTGGTTTGCAAGGTTTCTGAGGTTCTAAATAAACAAGGCTAACAGTTCTCTGTGTCTATATGTAGACAGTATTAACAATTCAGAACTATAGACAAAAAAATTTGAGTTATAAAATTCATGAACATGAATTCAACTCTACTGAACCCAAGACATAGCACATCCAGAGAAGAAGAGGCAATACTGACCTGTACTCTGGAAAGTGCCATTTCTCTCAAGTGAGGAAAAGATGGAAAAATGGCTAAGTTTATGAATTTATGAGATGATGACTGATTTTTTTAAAAAAATTGCGCAGTGGGCAGCATTGTTGTGAAACAGAATGCCAAAGAAATTTATAGTCGCATCACCCAGGGTCAAGAAAATGTTAAGCTCTTCTCAGCTAGCTGGTTGTCTCACACATTTCAAAAGGTGATGAGCCATGAAAAATGTTAAATGGCAGAACTAAGAAGGTACTTCAGCCCAGGAGACAGAAGAACTTTCTAAATACCTGGTAAGTGTTACATAAGAAAAGAGTTTAATGAGGGCCTTATTCTAAGCTTTGTCTGGTGTGTGTGTGTGTTGTGTGTGTGTGTGTGTATGTGTGTGTGTGTGATTCTTGAGGCTTGAATTTAGATCCTAGGCACTGTCTCTGAGCTTTTGTGCTCAAGACTAGTGCTCTATCATTTGAACCACAGTTCCGCTTTGGACATTTTGGTGTTCCATTGGAGACAAGTTGCACTGACTTTCTTGCCTGGGCTGTCTTTTAAATCCTTAGATTTCAGCCTCCTGAGCAGCTAGGATTACAGGTATGAGCCATGGCACTCAGTTCTTCCTAATTTTTATTTGTTGTTGTTGTTGTTGGTCATAGAGCTTGAATTCAGGGCCTAGGCACTGTCCTTGAGCTTTTTTGCTAGAGGATAACACACTATTACTTTGAGTCACAGCTCCACCTCTGGTTTCCTGGTGGTTAATTGGAGAAAAAAATCTTACGAACTTTCCTACCCATGCTGACTATGAACCACACTCCCCAGATCTCAATGTCCTGAGTAGCCAGGATTACAGGTGTGAGTCACCAGTGCCAAGCTTCTTCCTAATTTTTAAAATTCAGTTTTGCCTGGGAGCCAGTGGCTCACATCTGTAATCCTAGCTACCTAAGAGGCTGAGATCTGAGGATCACATTTCAGTCAGCTCAGGCAGAAAAATGTTTGAGATTCTTACCACCAGTTAGCTAGCAAAGCAAGAAGTAGAGTTATGGCTCAAGTGGTAGAAAGCTTAACTTGAATGAAAAAGCCAAATGAGAGTGCAAGGTTCTATGTTGATGCTTCAGTGCCAGTGTTGGGTTAGTTGTGCTGGGTATAGAATTTTAGATTGATAGCCTTTCTCAGTGCTTTGATTCCACTTTCTTTAGAGTGGCCAAGTATCAGTAGTTGGTATATGATGCATGTAGGAACATTTTCCAAACTTGGGCAGCCCTCTAATCATGCTACCGCTTGAGTCAGGTTGATCCTAAAGCAAGAAGCTTCAAAAGACGCCTGCCTCTTGGTGGTTGCATGGGACAACAAACTATCTTCTACTTCTGTACCATGGGCGACTGGCTGGTTGTCCAATAGGTGGCTTTGGAGCAGGGTTGCAGTTCACTGGCTGAGAGAGAGAGGCTGCCTGTTTGTGCTTATTCTCTAGGAACTGCCAGTACCAGAGGAGACTCAGGGATCTGTTCTCTATGCCAGACTTCAGGAAGAAATGACACCATCCTTGCTTTCCTTCCGGGACCATCCACTCTGTTCTGAGGAGGCTGACTGTCTACCTCCACTAGTGCTGAAGACACCACAGTGGGAAGACACAAATAGGCAAAGCAGCATCACTAACTATTCAAGGAGACAGGAATGTTTGAGAAGGAGTTCAGGCTGAATAATCAGATTAGCTGCCTTCTTTGGAAGCAGAGCTAATGGAGAAACCCAAGACAATGTTAATAAAACTATAATGAGGGCTCTTAAGGATATGTACTTAAAGAACAAATTAGTTTCTGGAATCAAAAGAATTTTGGAATTAAAAGATTTATTAGGGCAATAGAGAACTTTTTTTGGGGGGTATGTGTACTCTAACAAGTCTACTGACATTCCCAGAAGACAGTAATTAAGTTAACCATTAGCTTTTTCCTTTACCGATTCAACAAACATCTCTAATTCCTTTCATTCTCCCCATTTTTCCCTAGTAATCTTCATTACTTGCTTCTCAACTCTCTGAAATTGCTCCAAAGTTTCTTTTGAAAAGCAAAAACAGTTTCTCCAGCCACAGCAGAGCCATGTGACCAACATGACCCTATAAAATTTCTTCAATCTCATAATTGTCACAGTTACATTCAAAAATCATTCAGATTCAAAGCAAAACAGGAAGTTTGTTTGGCAGCCTCAAGACATGGGGGACAAACATGGGTTACGGTTTTCTATGTAAGATCTCTCTTCTTTCTTTGTACCACTTCCTTCCATCTCCCAGAGCCCACTCAAAGAGTGGTTTTAGTAGTATCATGTTTGTTATTGCTAATGCTAATTGAGCAATGGAGCAGGAAACACATCAAGGAAGTCTTGACTACTAGACTACTATTATCCATTAGTGCTGATGAAGTGATCTTTTGGAAAGAGTTCAGGATTCAGATTGTCAAAATGCACTTGTGAAATCACTTTTGGAGATAGGAAACTGTAAAAAGGATCCATATCTAGTCCTAAGAGAAAAGGAGCATGTTGGAACCTTTAATAACTTCTGAAAGTATTCCCTTGCTGGCCTCTTCCTCCTTGATAGTGGTGGGTCTCAACTGCAAGAGAAAGGGAGGGAGGAGATGGGGGAGAAAGACAGGGAAAGGAGGAGGGGAAAAATTAGGTCGTAAGGGATACTCTGAGGCCTCTGTAAGGAAAACAAAATCAGTGATAAAGTAGTAGCCCACCTCCAATCTTCGGTTTCTACCTCCTTCATCATTATTAGATTCTTGGAGTAAGGAAGTCTTAAAAGATCTCTATTCAGCCTCCTCATTTAATCATGGGGGTGAGGGGTAAGGTAGTTGGGGCTCTCTGGCTTTCTCATCCAGCCTCCCGTCCACTGCTATTATCTTCTCATGAGATAGGACATTTGGCTCTGGAAGTTTTGCTAATAGATTTTTCCTATGCTTAGCTTATTGTCTCCCTCAGGGCCTCAGTTGCCTGGAAGTGCAGCAGTGTGAGTATTGTTGTATTTGGGATGGGGGATGGGTAGGAGGTAGAATAGGGGTAGAAATGATGCCATGAAATCAATAGAGATCCCTTTGTGTCTTCAAAAGGCCCATGTGTGCACTGGGCCTATGCCCTGCTATGCCCATGATATTAATAATAGTGTCTTCTCTAACCCAATGAACAGACTGGTGCAAACTCTGAAGCCATAAAGATTTAAGAAGGCTGAATCCATCATTCAGTTCAACAGCCTTCAAGACAAATGAGTGTTCACTTATAATTTCTGATAAAGGCAAGGCTTTATTGGGCTCTATAGGTGAAATATTAGAGACATAGGGTTACTGCCCTTTTAAGTAGATGCTAAGGGAGGTGCATTGGAGAGTCATGCTCCTCAATTGGCCCCAAGAACCTGGAGCTTCTTTTACTTCTCTTCAGTATTAAGCCTTTGATTTTATGTATGTGGGGATAATCTAAAAGTAATGTAGTATACGTGTATTCTGCATCAGCTGGATTTTGAAATGGCCAGTGCTATGGGAGCCATTGGTACTGACCAGCAAGTACAATTATTAGTGAATATAAGCTAATGAGTGAAGAATGGGACACACATATTGCAAAAAATGATGCTTTGGGGTTCAGTCCAGCTACACGGACCACTGCAGGTCATGTGAACAAATGGTTTGTTTCCACTACAGTCTAGAAATGCAGGCTCCTGAGTGTGCTCAGTGCCCCATCTGTGAAGAACCTGCTCTGGAGAGAACAGGACCACATTCCTGTTGAAGATGTTGATTCCATATTGGAACGAAGACATTATCCATCATACAACAGTAACACTGTGAGTTGACTATATGGGGCATGTGTTTTTGTGTTACATTTGAGAGTGATTTGAACTTTATTGTTGTGTAACTAATAGAAATGTACTGAATAAAATATAGTTCACACAGGAAGATACTCTCAGGAGAGGAACACAAAGGTGCAATGTCTATATGCCTCTGATCATGAAATAATTGTTTATGGAAATTAATGCTAGGAAGTGGAATATATATATATATATATATGTATATATATATGTATGTATAAAAGGACTGGAGATTGAGAAACTAGAGCATAAACTATGAATCAAATAAAAGTTTAAACAAATGGAGTGGGCCCTGGTTTCAAGTCCCTCAGGAAACAGAAGCCATGCTGGGCTAGGATGGTTAAATGACTGTAGTCCACTTAAAGACCAGCCATGGAGGGGGGAGGGGAGTGGGTCCTGGGGGAGGTGGATGAATGAAGAGAGGATGCCATGAAATTCAATGTATATCCTATGAAATTAAGAAAATTGAGGGAAGGGTTGGGGTTGGAAGGGATGAGGAAGAATGATGGAAGGGGAGATGTTGATCCAGATACATTGTATCCATCAACTGCTTTGTCAAAGGGCAGCTCCTTTGTATAAAGGCTTAAGATAAAAAAAAAAAAAGACTAGTCTTGATGGAAGCAAGGTGAGATGAGGCTGTGAGAGAGAGAGAGAAAGAGAGAGAGAGAGCATGCTTCTCCCTAACACTGGATTGGCTCTAGTTGCACTGGGCTCACCAGAGCAAATGTGAAGAACAATGACAAAAGCAAAACGCAGAGCCCTGGGCATTGTTTTGCAGCAGGCAAACTTTTAGTCCTGACAGCATGGGCCTTTCTCCACCGCCAAGGTTTTCTCTCCAATCAGTATCATTTCAGAGAGGCAGCAAATAGAGAACTCTTTGTCAAGTCATTACACTCCATAATTCTGCATTATCTTTGACGAATGAAGAAGGATGACCAGCCTGCAATCACTTGCGGCACAGAGATTGGCACCAGAGCTAAGAAAGCCCAGCAGGAGATGAGCGGTGCCCTTGCTTTGCACTGCGCATGCGTGGCTCTTAAGTCCTTGGGGGTTTGTCTGCTGAGTAGAACAGGTGTTTACCCTGCTTGGGGGGGGGGGTCTGAGGCTTAAAGTCAGAGACAGGTTTCAATAATTAGCAGTCTCAGCCACAAATTAGGCTGAATTCATTCATACAACTTCTCAGAACATAGTTTGTTGAACCTTTGTTTCAAAGACTTCCCAAGGTAAGATTGTTTTTTTAAAAAAGAAAATATGGTAATTAAAATATATAACATTAGCCAGGTGGAGGTGGTGGCTCACACCTATCATCCTAGCTACTCAGGGGACCGAGATCTGAGCATCACAGTTCAAAGCCGGCTCAGGCAGGAAAGTCCATGACATTCTTACCTCCAGTTAGCTCCAAAGAAGCCAGAAGTGGAGCTGCGGGTCAAGTGGTAGAGTGCTAGTCTTGGGCAGAAAAGCTCAGGGACAATGCCCAAGCCCTGAGTTCAAGCCCCTCCCCCCAAAGTATAACAGCACATGCCATCTCTATCACTTTCAGTGGTGTTGAATGTGTTCCCATTATTGTACAACTAATTTCCAGAACGATTTCATTTTGCACAACTGAAACTCTGCCCATTCAACAATGGCTCCCTAGTTCCCTCTCCCTCCAGCCCCTTGGTGTTCACTTTCAGCTTTCCTGTTAACCTAAACTTGACTACTCTGGATGCCTCATATAAGCAGAACCGTACAGTATATGTCTCTTGACAGATACTGGATTCTTCCACTTGGCATAAGGTCATCAAGATTCCCTTGTGTTGCACATGTCAGGAATCCTCCCTTTTGAAGACTGAGTAGTATTCTTATGTATGGACATGGCACCCAGTGCTTAACCATTGCTTCACTGATAGACACGGGTTGTTTCCACCTCTTGAAGTGTTTCCATTTCCTGATTATGTATTGTGAATAGTGTTGGTATGAATATGGATTTTGTCAATATCTATTTGAGCTACTTTTAGAAGGGCACTTTTATATACTTTGTTGAAATCCAGCCCAGAGGCCCACAGTGAGTAGGAGAATTATGTGCTTCTCCAAATAAAACACTGCTAAGCATGAGGCCTAGAGTTACTTCATGGGATGAGAGCATAGAAGACACTTAGCAACTTCCTCCACTTCTTTTGCTGAGTATGTACTAGAGGAGTTGCTGGATCATATAGTAATTCAGTTTCTAATTTGAGGAGCTGCCTCATGATTTTCTTGAGTCTGGGCCATTTCCATTCTCAGGGATGAGATATAAGCATTCTGATTTTCCTCCTTGGTTTTGGTGCTTGCTATTTTCTGGTTTTGTTTTACTTTTGATAGTAGCTATCTTAATGGGATATGAGATAATTAGTCATTATGATTTTGCTTTGCATTGCTCTAACAATTAGTGATGTTGGACATCTTTTCATATGCGTATGGATGTTAATTATGTATTGCCTTTGGAGAAATACCTACTTAATTCCCTCTTGAATATTTTAGTTACATTATTTCTTGTTATTAAGTTGGAGTTCTTTATTTATTGTGGATATTAACTCTTTATCAGATACGTGTTTTACACGTTTTCTCCCATTCTACAGTTGGCCCTTTTTACCCTGTGTGCTCTGATGCACAGAAGTTTTAATATTTAGTAAAGTACAATTTATCTACTATTTTTTGTTGTTGCCTGTGCTTCTGGGGTCATGTAAAAAATATTTGCGGCCAAGTGTTGGTGGCTCATGGCTAAAATCCTAGGAGGGTGAGATTTAAGGATCATGGTTTAAAGCCAGCCAGGGCAGGAAAGTCTGTAAAACTCTTGTCTCCAAGAAATCAAAAAAGCCATAAATGGCACTGTGGTACTGTGGCTGAAGTGGTAGAACACTAGCCTTGAGAAAAAAGAAAAGAAAAAAAAGCACAGGGACAGCACCAGGCCCTGAGTTCAAGTCCCAGGACTGGCCAAAAGAGAAAGAAAGAAAGAAAGGAAGAAAGAAAGAAAGAAAGAAAGAAAGAAAGAAAGAAAGAAAGAAAGAAAGAAAGAAAGAAAGAAAGAAAGAAAGAAAGAAAAGAAAGAAAGGAAAGAGGAAAGAGGAAGGAAGAAAGAAAAGAGGAAGGAAGAAAGAGAAAGAAATTCACCCCATACTTGATTTAAATGGTTTATGTTATTTGTTTAAATTAATTAAATGTATTGCTTTGCTTGTATACCCAATGTCTCACACCATAGGTTTACATTACCTCTGTTTCTGGGAGAGATGCAAAAAAGAAGATAGTTCTTCAAAGAATGTGGTATTTATTAAAATGATATTTATCATTTAAAATGTTTCACAATTGTAATAACCGTTTTAATGATTTTGAAACAACAGACTCTAAGTCAAGTCTTGTGTTCCCTTTGCTCTTTACTCACATTTTACATAGTTTTTATGATGCTATCATCTAGTTTTATATTCTAGTATTTTAACTTAGCACAAAATCATGCATTATTTCTCCATGAATTTGTAACATCTAGTTTCATGTTGTTAACATGTTAGATCATGTGTCTTTTCTCATCATTAAAAACAATTCTAGCTGGGAGCTGGTGGCTCACGCCTGCAATCCTAGCTACCAGGAGGCTGAGATCTGAGGATCACAGTTCAGCCAGCCCAGGCAGGAAGGTCTGTGAGACTCTTATCTCCAATTAACCACTAGAAAACTGGAAGTGGTACTTTGTCTCAAAGTTGTAGAGCACTTGCCTTGAGCAAGAGAGATCACGACAGTGTCCAGGCCTTGAGTTCAAGTCCCACGACTGACCAGGTGTTGGTGGCTCATGCTGGTAATCCTAGCTACTCAGGTGGTTGAGATCTGAGAATTGAGGTTCATAGCCAGACCAGGCAGTAAAATCCATGCGACTCTTAATTCCAGTAAACTAACCCCCCAAAGGTGGAAGTGGTGCTCTGACACAAATGGTAGAGTGCTAGCCTTGAGAAAGAAAAACAAAAAAAACAAAACCTCAGGGACAGGACTCAAGCCCTGAATTCAAGCCCCAGAACCAACACACAAACAACAACAATGACAACAACACCAGTTCTATTACAGCTATCTCCCTTTATTGAAAATCTTCTTAGGATTCTTTTTCCTTAGGCTGCATTTGCCTGTTTTATAGTTATACTTGGAACATAGCTGAAATTGTGGAAATATTGTCCAGACATATTTAAATCAGTATAGTCAAGATTTCTCTGAATTTATGTGCCATGTAACAGAAATGTTTGGGTTTGAAAGCAAATGTAAAACATTCAGTCAAATCAATAGGAACTTAAATAGAACAGAATTTAATTTCCTCATAAAATACCAAATCTAGTAGTAGGGGTAACAAGGACCACAGCCCATTTCATCCCCAGACTCTTCCATCCTTCATTGTTTTCCTCTTCTGCCTCTCTAAGCAGGAAGAGGAAGAAGAGTGAAGAGCTCTAGAGTGTGTTATTTTCCTGTACTGATCACACCCTTCCTCAGAAGCTTCTTCTGATTACTCTGGCTCTGAGCTTATTCACAAACAGTGCACACAATCACATTTCACTTTGGGGAGTTTGGGATGGAGAGCCTTTTATCTTATCCATCACTTGGACTCTAGGATGATGAGGGAATCTGAATAGCTTTTCATCAAAAAGATGATGGTGTTGGCCACATGACTCTCATGATGTCAAATGAAAAAGAAAAGAACTGGTTTTCATTGGTTACAACTCAATGGTGAACTCAGAAACACCATAGGACTGTATCCTTCTTGAAGCCATAAGATAACAGGAATGCTTGCCATATGCTAAAGAGGTCAACATATGATCCCTGGAAATTAGGATGGATTCAATAAAAAGCCACATGAGATAAAGCTCATTTTCTTTTACCTGGTGTCTTGTCTGGTAATTTAGGGATATGCAAAAGAATCGAATATGGGACATAGTCCCTTGAGTGAACTTTGCACACACATAGGGAAATGTGCATTTATGAAAACTCAGCTCAATGTTCAAATACAATACTGAAACACTAACTACACACTCAAGTTGCTGGTTTGCAGAGTAGGAGGGGATTTAGGAATAGGAATAGGAAAGAAGGCCAGTAGACATCAAGGTAAAGCAAGGAGTGTTATGCTGGACAGAGGTTTCTTGGGCCATATTGTATATTGTTCTCATGAGGAAGTGTCTCAGTGACATCACTGGGTACATTTTACATCAGGCCTGCCCTTCATAAGTAGCCAAGAAGGACAGTGAATGCAATGATTGATGGACACCAGACCCAAAGACTTTTGGGATCATGAGAGTCAGAACACAATGAGAGAAAATTTAATGGAAAGAAATGAGCAGGCCTCTGATTTGATCTGCAAATCAGCTGCTAATGTACGGAAATGTTGGAGATTAGATTACTTGTGTGTGTGTGCCAGCTGTTGGAATGGGGAATAATGATGAAAAATGGGAAGAATTTCGTGACAGAGACTATTGAAAATGATGGTGCCCCAGAAAGTAGTAATTGAAGTTCTTCATGACTTAAGGAACTGGGAGGGAAAGGCAGGCACTGGTGACTCACACCTGTGATCCTAGCCACTCAGGAGGCCTGAGATCTGAGCATCAGAGTTCGAAGTCAACCAAGGTAGGAAAATATGTGAGAGTCTTACATGTAATTAAACAGCAAAAAAAGCCAAAAATAGAGCTGTGGCTCAAGTGGTAGAGTGTTGGCCTTGAGCAAAATAGTTAAGGGACAGTGCCCAGGTCCCTCAATTCTGCCACACACACACACACACACACACACACACACACACACACACACACAATCTGGGAATGTGTAGATGGGAGGTGATTGAAAAGACTCTTTTTCTCCTGGAAATAAAATATTCCGATTGTCTGTTAAGTTTTGCTTAGAGATGGCTCATGGGAAGAAGTTCCCACCAGCAGAACCAAAAAAGATTTTTCTCCATTCTAATTCCACAGGCTCCCACTGTAGCTCATGCTTCAGTTGGCAATGACCTAAGCCTGGGAAGCTTCAACTGTGGGTTTAACAAAACATCCTTGTGTGAATCCCTCCTTTCCTATTGGATGATAAATTTATACTTCCAGCATCGTTCTTGAGTTTGGGGACCATAATTCCCCACAAAGCCTTGGTTTGTAAGCTTTGCCATCTGTCTATCAGGAAACTCAGGCAAAAACAAACATCATGCAAATATCTGGAGTGGAGCCACAGTGCCTGAACTGTACATAGAGCTAGTGAGGTCATTCCGAAGGACACTGCAAGCTATATTTTATTCTAGTTTATTTTTATTTATTTATTTTTATCAGCCATGGGACTTGAACTCAGGGCCTGGGCACTGCCCCTGAACTGTTCTGCTCAGGTTTAGCTCTCTACCACTTTGAGCCACAGCCATTTTTCTGGTGGTTAATTGGAGATAAGAGTGTCTCATGGACTTTGTTTCCAGGACCAGCTTTGAACTGCACTCCTCAGATCTCAGCCTCCTGAGTAGCTAGGATTACAGGCCAGAGCCATCAGCATCCAGCTTCTATTTAATTTTTGAGGGAAACATAATGATACTCAATATCTCTTAGACACTATTGTAGCACATGCCACATAGCTTAACATAGTTTAGTTTTAATGCTAGATCATGCTACATTCTTTCAATAAACCTTATTATGTTCACGAGGCTGGGATTTGGGGTGGCTCTTTGGGTGGTTCTGAATACCATGTAGAAATCAGTGTGACAGTGGAAATGAGAGGTGATGTCCAGTATGACTCCAAGTTCTGAGAAGTTGTGCCACACTCTGAAGTATCCCAGGAGTGACTCATTGAAAAGGAAAAACAATGTATTTCCCTTTTTCAAATTATTACTAAAGTTGTGAAGACATAAGTGCTTGTTAAACTGTTGGCGCCTAACTACCTAATAAACATGTTTTAGATTCTTCTTTATAAATACTGGTCTAGAGGAAAACTAATTACTGAGACACTGGGGGTTTGGGGAATGTGAGGTTTGAGTGTTTCCATGGTGGAGCTGTATGGACAGCAGAGGACAGTGGCGTGCCAGGGCTTCTCCCCTTTCACCCTTTCTCTCCCCTCCCATCCCCTCCTCAGGACAATGCCCAGACCCTGAGTTGAAGCGCCAGGTGCTTCGCACCTCAAATTAAGTTGTGCAAAGACAAGGTTTAAATATCTAATTTTCTTTTGTTTAGCAACTCATTAATACACTCTTGAGATGTTCAGATACATACCCTGTTAGGTCCAGCTGGATTTCCTGCAAATCTGGGAGACCTTCTGTCTCTCGTGGGTTTGCCTTGACTTCATCAGGCAAACCCTCAAGATTCCAGCTCAACTCTGCTTGAATTCACTGTTCTCTTGCTATTTTTCTCTCTCCATACATATATGCATATGGCTATGTATGTATGGATTGTATATGTGTGTAATTATATGTAGGCATATAGCAATCCTTCTTCTTCCATGAGTAATTGTAGCATACTACCCTATTTGACATTTATTTTTATTTTTTATGGTTATTTATTTATTTATCTGGGGATTGAATCCAGGGCCTTGCTCATGGTAGACAAGCACAACACCCTATTACTTGAACCACATCCCCAGCTCTTTTTGTTTATACTTTTTTGTGTTTGAGATAGGTTCTCACAAGTACCCCAACTGGCCTCAAATTCAAGATTCTCCTTCCTCTGCCTCCTGAGTCAGATTGCAGGTGTGTATCATCTTCCTGGGCCTCCCATTGGTCTTTTATAGTTAACATTATACTTTTGAGATTGTTTTATAATAATACATTTCCTTTATTTTTAATGCCTCCAGAGAACTCCATTGTTTGAATGAATAGTAACATTGAAATAGGAGTTAGTATCTTAATTAGCAATTGGGTTGCTTTTAGTCTTTATTTTTTAGTTTACCTACTAGGATATCAGGGGACACATTTCTAGAAGTCAAATCATCAGGTTAATTAGATCATGCATTTCCAATATTGATAGCTATTGCCAAAATTTCCACCAGAGACACCGTACCAATTAAGACCACATCAACTGTGGTTTTCCGATTATCCTATCATCCACCCTATTATCCAACTGTTTATTCTGAATATGATAGTTTAGAGTTGAAAATTTCAGTGCCCTAAATTTTAAATGAGTTGGAGCCTATATTTTTATGTATTCAAAATCAAACATGTCTTTTCTCAGTTAATAAACATCAATGGCCTATGCCAAAACACACCTAGTGTGCTTCTGGGTGTCCTGTGTATTTTTACTAGGGATGGAATGTTGCCTCTTTACATGTGTGGAGAGAGTGGATAAGCGGCAGTCATGGCTGTGCACGTTGAGGGCAGAGGTATGGTGCCACAGTGGGAGGCTGTTGGATGTATACCCATCATGGGCTAGAAGGGCTCATCAACTCCAGCGTCTAGTTGTAAGCTGAAATCAGTGAAGATGTTTAGTAGCCAGTGTGGTAAACAGGGGATGGAAGACAGGTTGGAAATGTCTCAGGATATTAGGGTACTGTGTAGAAATAAGGACACTGGCTGAGAGGAATTTGGTAAGGCAAAGATTTTACTTCTGCATAAGGGCATGTTATTGACAGCCAAGTAAGAGAGCAGGCAGTCTCTTCACGTTTTATCCCAAACTCATTACTTGTTCTGATTGGTCACAATTTAAGTTCACACCTTGTATGATTGGCTAGCTTGAAAATGATTATTAAGAGTTTATCCAAGTGAGCAAGCAAAGCCAGGGCATCTGGCCAATCATGCACTTAGGAGAACAAGGGTTGCAGCTTAAAATAGCTTCCTAGGGTGGTGGCTACTTTTAAAATGAAAGTGTACTTATGTCAAGCAACCATTTTGATAGGAAAGATTCTAAGTACTACAGAGCAGGAAGAAGAAATAGCAGACCAACACGTGCAGAGAGGAGAGTGGAGAGAGCAGAAAGCAAGAGAGATTTGCACACAAGTTGTAGCAATGTGAAGGGCAAATCCACCACCCACTGATACAGCCTGAAAAATCAGTTAAGGAGTTGTTTGAACTTGACTCATATGACAAATACTTTTTAAGCAAAATGCACACACACACACACACACACACACACTTAATTGGAGATAGAGTCTCATGGACTTCCCTGCTGAGCCATGATCCTCAGATCTCAGCCTCTTGAGTGATTGGGATTACAGGCATGAACCACCTATGCCTGGCTTAAGCAGAATATTTTTAAGTAAAATATCAACATGGCAGAAATCTAGGAAATGGTTTGGAGAGGTTTGGCAACTGAGGTCCAGCCACTCAGTTTGGTTCTTTGATCTTATGGGTACAGTAGATTTTTTTGTAGGTCTTCCTGTTAAAGCAGGTAAGGGTCTCTTGTGAAAACGGGGTGCACCGAACTGGGACAAAGTGTAGAGACTCACTACCACGGAGCAGCAAGGTGTGACTCTTGGGTTTGCCAGTTTCAAGCTGTGTGTGTGTGTGTGTGTGTGTGTGCTTGAGCAGGGAGAAAGTTACACTCAGAGGTGCTGTGAAGATGTAAAGAGGGGTGTGTGTGTGTGTGTGTGTGTGTGTGTGTGTGTGTGTGAAATGCTTAGCACAACAAATGGCTTAATAGCTGCTAGCTGTTTTTATTTTTACTACCTTCCCTCACTCCACTCCGGAAATGCCTTTTACCTTTGACTTACAAAGGACAGGTGAAGAGAATGTGGTTGTTTTTAATGTGGAAGCTGGAGAGAGGTTTCTGACATCTTTGTTTAAGCTTCCAGTTTGAGTCATGAGAAAAGAAAGGAAAAGGAATGAATCAAATAACTTGTTCAGACAAAGTCGTCGGACAACTTTGCAGCCGCTGGTGGCGGCTGCTCCTCCTCCTCCTCCTCCTCCTCCTCCTCTTCTTTTCTTCTTCTTCTTCTTCTTCCTTCTTCTTTCTTCCTGCCACCATGTATATATACCTAGGTATATAAACTTGGGTTCTGAACACCTACTTACTTGTGAGTATAGATCTTCTTCTTGTCTGGTGACAGCAGCGATTTCCTGAGTGGAAACCCCTAATTTAGAATATCATCTGTCTCCAGCACTTTGTAACACATTGTTCAGATCTTGGCGTTTTCAATAATCTTAGAAACAATAGGTGTGGGCAAAGCAGACAAGTGAAATTCCAGAGAGACTGAGGGAGCTCCAGGCTCGCAGCTGCTTTCCACAGTGCGGGGTCCAGAGTGGTTCGCAGGCGCCCAGCCCCCTTCTTGGGGCTTCTTGCCACTTGGGCTGCGCTTGGTGTCGGGACAGCTCAGCAAGCACGTGGCGCTCTGGTCCCCACTTCTGCCTCCTGGACCGTCCCAGTCTTCACTGAACACCCCGCCATCCGATCCGGTGCCATCCAATTAAAACAGCTGTGTAGCGAGTGGCTGCTGGCGTCTGCAAGGCACGGGACAGGCCGGGGATCCGAAGAGGGCATTCAGGGCTGGGTGTCACCAGTCCTCGCCCGAGGCAAGAAACAGGCGCTTAAACTTGGCCCCCCTCTGCTCCCCACCCCTTCTCCTTAATTCACATGGCTAACGAATTTCGCTCCAGCGTCCTCACCTGCTCGGCGTCTGTTACCTTCCCCGAAGCTTTCCCATGTCTGGCCGGCTGCTTGCCTGGCGCCAGCTTCTAGGGATCGCCCCCGAGAAGTGGGATGGGGAAAATGCAGCAGCCCTCCCCGCTCGCCCCTGCCCCGCGAAGCCTCGGGGCAGCCGGGGACTGGGTGCCGGGTGGGCGCCGCGGGGCAGCGCAG